>NC_142850.1:16096515-16399545 GCF_061612785.1 Hesperophylax consimilis | reverse complement strand
GGCATGCAATCCAGTTTTTAACCGGAACTACAAATAATTTGAAGAGGTTCTTAATAAATTAGCAATATTAAAAAGACCCAAGTGTTTTTTTAAGTGAAAAAAACATGCCCACTCTTGAATATTTTCTGCGACCGAACTCGACTCTTTTGTAAATAAGCAATAAATTATTGGCACGGCCAATAGTTAGCTGCCCTTTGTAATTGTTTTAGATAATAGTATACAGGTATCGTTTTATTTCTTTCTTTGGTTGTGTAAAGTTTAAAAAAAAATCAATTTTATAGCAGCATTGCGGTCCCACTTGCTGAAAGATCTTTCTCTGAAGATATTTCAAATACCTAATTATAATAACACCATAAAAAGCTACTGAAATGTAATCTGACTACTACTAGTGATATCTGACGATTAGTTATATGAAATATCTTCAGAGAAAGATCTTTCAGCAGGTGGGACCACAATGCTGCTATAAAGTTGAATTGCCGTGTAATTGTGTGTGTAAGACACATCTTAATATGTCTGACCTTCTGTGGCTTATCGCCCATATCGGTAACTCCAGCTCTGGTGATAAACTTAAATTCAGTTGTAGGTACCTTTCCATTTTATTTAGTCATTGGTATACCATTCGTACAAATTGTTATTAATACAATGTTGTATTTTAGTTGGTTCTATTGGAATACAATCCATACATCCATTGACTAATCTTTTCTATGGTCCCTGAAAAAGTATGAATGCGGAGAATAGGTACTGGAACTGAGACAAAAAGTAACAAAAGAAACATAGTACATCTGTCTATCTATCTATACCTTTACAGGGTGTATCGGCACGTACCCGACAAACTTTAACCAGCTATTCCTTAGCACATTTGGAGTTAAAAATGTTATGGGCACTTTACATCTGTCTATCTATCTATACCTTTACAGGGTGTATCGGCACGTACCCGACAAACTTTAACCAGCTATTCCTTACCACATTTGGAGTTAAAAATGTTATGGGCACTTAGCTGTCCGGTAACATTTTTTTTTAATAAAAAAATTATTATTCATATTTTCACCACATGTCACCAATGTTTTATCCTTTGTCAAAGTTTGAAAACCCATCTGGCAATATTTTGTTCGAGTTTCGTTGAATAATGTACGTACGTACCTACGTTGGCGCGCTTTTACAATCACAACGATATGGCACGGCACCATTCGTCTCATTTTTAACTATTATTATTTAGTGTGTACGAAAGAGCGAGGACACTTTTTGACACACTTGCTAATAACAGCTGTTGAACACCCGAAACAATTCCAATGACAGTGACAGAGTGTGGATTTTATAATTATTTTTAGTTTTTAATGGAAAAAATGTTACCGGACAGCAAAGCGCCCATAACATTTTTTACTCCAAATGTGCTGAGGAATAGCTGGTTAAAGTTTGTCGGGTACTTGCCGATACACCCTGTATGTAGTATACAAAGAAGTATATAGTAAATAAAGAAGAGTGTATTTGGGTAGCTTTGTTTTTCATACATATCTACAATTATAAACTTGCTTTCAAATAAGAGGAATGTCACTATTACATTGAGAAAAAAACACCCGATCCCATTTTCCCACCCCCAGCAGAATTTTGATACTTCTTGGTGAAATTTTGCATACCTTCGATAATTTCTGCTTAACGCCGGGAACTTCAGCTATTTTTTTTAAATATCAATTATATAAAATATCAATTGTAAACAATGTCACAGAAAACAAGCATAATCAAACACTAGTAATAATTTAAACAAAAATAACAATTAACTGTGGCATTTGATCATAAAATGACGACGTAAAGTATAAAATTAATACAAGCTCTAGAAGGAGATACAAATACATACAAAGTATTATAAACAAGTATGAGTAGACGTTTTATCATATAAGAGAAAGAGATCGTCTTTGAAAAACATATACACCATTTTTGAGACCTGATCTGCGACCAGGAGCGGAAACGAACTCTAGAACTTTGAGTCTTCCGATGTCAGGACATTCACCCAGTCACTGAACTACTGAAGAGACAGAATTGTGTTGTGGGCCAGTCCGTGTGCCAGGAGTTGCCGAGTTTTTACAATATTTTCACTGTCTTGATAAAATCGATCGAACATTTGAAAATATAGAAATTCTTATTTGAACAGATTTCATTGGCATGTCTGAGGCCTGGTAGTCCAATAGGTCTTATGTAAACTGGCGGCAACCGTTTTCTTTCAAATCGGTAGGTGTGGGTAAAAATATCTCACACAGGATTATCTGATCAGTTAGTATGTCCTACCCAAGCAGTCGCAGTTGCACGCGTTACCTGACCTACATTATTTAAAAAAAATCAATTCTATCTTTGATTAGTATGCTAGCTAGTGCAAGGTTTCTTGTTGTGTTTTTGTTATAGTACGTTTTTTGATGAAAGGTATAGCGAATAGCGTTATTGCATGGCACTTGCCAAGCGATAATATTCGTAAAAGTTGGCGCTTGGATTTTAACTGAAATCAATTAGTTTCGTATTTTTATTATTTTTTACATTGACACAGTAGGCCCTGAGGAAAATTTCGATTGGGTCTATATCATCGTTGGAGATCCCGGAGAGATGGAGGGACTTTTTAAGGAAATGAAGGAGAGGATTTCTGGGAAGGAAAGGGTATCCAGGAGTGATGTATGAATGAGTCCATCCCTCCCACTTGTCGAGGCGATGGATTTTGGACCTACTGAGTTTCCCTCATTAACCCGGGCATTCCTGCTAAGGCACTAAGCGTAGCAAACCACTTGGAGTGACCTATGGCAGAGGTGTTGGTGATCTAGTGAATGGTTCCCGGGAAGGTGGACCTATCGGCCAAATTCGACTAATTAAAAAAAAATCCACTAATTTAAAAACTGGATATTATATTTTTGTTATTTGTTTTTGGGGTGTTATGCCGTGTTGCGCTAACTCCTTCTTTAGCCAACGTTTCGGACAGCATTGCAGTGTCCATCATCAGGGCAGATGTGTTATTGATGATGGACACTGCAATGCTGTCCGAAACGTTGGCTAAAGAAGGAGTTAGCGCAACACGGCATAACACCCCAAAAACAAATAACAAAAATACTTTTGGCCGTGAAAATCTTAAATCATATTTGGATATTATATTGTTGATCGTGTGCCAACCGATTTTTTTACATTAACTCCACACAGGTGGCCCCGAGAAAAATAATTTACCTAAGGAGCTATGTCATCTTTGGGGATCTAGTGTGGAGGGTCTTTTTGAGGAGAGGAAGGAGTGAACAAGGGCCTTGAAGAGACTCATATTGTAGGAGGGAGGAGACATAAAGACCGGAAAATCGTTCCACAACCGAGATGTTGAACTCAAGAATGAGTCGTACAAGCGACCCGTTCTCATGTGACAAATAAATAAATATCGTTTGGCTTGTTTCCCGACTATGCACCGTTGCCGAAGGGATGACGCTAGTTCCTCGAAGCATCTTCCATTGTAATACCGGTAGAAAACGGACAGCATACTTATCTAACGCCTGTGCTCTAAAGTTTGTTAAGATAGGGGAATCTATCAAACCGACCGCCCGTTTCTGCCCAGAGTCAAGGGTTTTTTAATATATATTGGGGCTCCATACCTAAGGAAGATGAGAAATTCAACAATGAGGCACACTTACGATTTGTACAGGTTCAGCAGTTATGTACTATTAAAGTTTCTGCGGGCCCTGTACAGTACGCCCAACTTCTGAGAGGCTAACTTGACTCTAGTTTAGATGAAGTCCCTGTGCTTGAGCTGGTCAGTATCGCTTTCTTGAAAGACCACAAAAAAATATAAAACATCTTTAGCTATATTTATTGATGAGATCATAAAATCCAGGTTCCTCCAAAGTACTAAACGATTTTCCTTCTTCCTACCTTCTTCTTACCCAATATTAGGGGTGCTTTTTGCACACTGACTTCGTGCAGTTAGGGCTCTTGTGGGGTCACAGCTAAGTGTATCTAATTTGGAGTAGATAAAAATACGATGAGTGATGTTATTTAATAAGTAGCGGTATATTTGGATAACCACCAACTCATGTCCTATATATATTATTTTTCCAAAGATTTCCACAGACTGTCATCACAATAAAGCGCTTGTGTTTTGTACCTACTATCAGATGTACCTTACTTTTTTCATGTTTCAATTACAGCAGAGAGGTACCTTCACACCACTTCTTACTAGCTGATAGGCGTGAAGTATCTTTGAGAATATTAAAAAAAATCAACGGGAAACGAAACGCTTCAGTTTGAATAATTCAACCAATGGCTACAAGCAGATACCGATGGCATTTTGAGCCTTGACACCGAAGTGGAGGAAAATTAATGATTTAACGGTAGTTGGGAAACTTTCCCTGTATGCCCTCCTGCGCAGGACCGTGACGTGTCCATGACTCCGGGTGACATTGCAGACAGCCATCAACACAACATCAACACCAGCGTAGGCCCCAGGTCAGGTGTCGGGAAAGCTGGTGACGTGTGACCGCGGCTGGTTGCGACAGCGGCCGCATTGTCCGTGGCAATTGACCCGACAAACCCCAAATTGATTCAACAGAGCCTTGTACCCCAGTATATGCCTCATTCCTCTGCACAACGTCCACGATTATATAAGCTTACAAAGATTGATGCGAGTATTCAGTAAGTGTTCGGGATTTCAACACAGTGTTTGTGAATAGTGCGCAGTAAGAAAATGAACGGATTACCCACATTGTGTTTTGTGATCGGGTTGTGCTCTCGAATGGTCATCAGTTACCCCTACGAGAATTATAATAATCAGAATGACTACGAGACGGATCACGCAGCGGTCGTGGCTGCCGTGGACGGACATTCCCTGGACGTGCCCTATCTGGACGGGGTAGCAGCCGCCTATGAGAAAGGAACCGGAGGGTTAAAAGATGAACTGTTCTATTCCAACGGTGGGCAGAAAGGAGACGCAGGATATAATAAATTCGACAACTTCGAGACAGCGCGTCGCGGACAATTCGGCAAAGAAGGGCACAAAGGACGATACAACGATCAAGCAGGGCATAGGAGCGGGTACGGAGACCAATCCAATCACTACAACGACAAGCATCAGGAAGTTCAGGGATCCAAAGGGTCTAGCTTTTCCGAAAACAACAGCTACAACAAAGGATCCAACACTAAAGGATTTCACAATGTGCACCATAAGGAAGAATACAAGAAGAACAGTAAATTCTATGATCAAAACAATAAGAGCGGACACTTCACAAGGTATGGAGACTTCGGAGCTGCCCTTCTGGCCGCTTCAGGGGGCAGCAACAAGGGGGGCGACTACAGCCAGGGCTACAAGGGGGCCGACTACGGGAAGAAGGGATTCGTGGAAAAGGGAGCTCTCTACAACGCGGGCAAGCAGTACGCGGGAGCCAGCGGCTACGACGGTCACTACAATAACCAGCAGGACTACGGCAACAAGGGGGAACGACAACAGGGGCAGAATTATGGATTCTCGAAAAATTAAATTCCATAAATAAACTATCGTAGTGCGTTCACAACTTTACTAAAGTTGGGCTCTAAAAAAAGTGCAGTTTTGTTTTTAAAAAGTTTTATTTTTTGCTGTTGCGTAAATAAATAAAATAACTTAAAAATGACGTAGCCATAAAAGTTGTCTATTGTAACAAGTTAAAGTGTAGGTGTATATTATTTTATTTATTAATTTGTTTTAACATTAAATACGATATGTTTAAAATTTATAAATAATTTTAATAAAAAAATCTTTTAATATCAACATTGGTTTTATAGTTTAGGTACTTCAGGTAAGTTAAATTTTAAAAAACCTGGTTGCGCCAATGACTCCTTTTTCTTTTCGGGGCTGTTTTCTAATATTACATTATTATTTGAAGGTTATTAATTTTATAATAGTTCCTCTGTATTTGCATTGTGCAGACAGGGGCGCCCTTGTGAGGTATTACACCAAATGAAAATGAAGCAGGATAAGCAACGGGAATTTCTTTTTGTAGCTGGCCATACAGAACTGCACCTTAAGTTCTTTGTCAGTGCTTATTCCGGTCATTTCTTCTTGTCACATGATTTCCGATTCTTGGACGTTCCACTTCCATTGTCAAAATGTCCTCAAACTTAGTTTTAAAGTCTGTTTGAAGTACATATGTTGAACGTCATTATTACCCTGGACGTTTTTCAAAAACAAGTTGGGGAACTAGGAAAATTCGCGGCTTCAATATATTAATTATATCTCTGTTTATATACCTCAATAAACAACTTTACGAAATATAAAAACACAAATATCAAATAATAAAAGTAATTTCTCGGTCTATTATTAGTATTACGTAAACTGAGTTATTTGTGTTAGGTGTATTGTGTCATTTACGGAACTCCTAAATATTGAGTTGAGGTAAATGGGGGTCGGCTCGTATGTACCCCCATTTGAATCTTGTGGACCACTAAATTTTTTTCTCGCTGATATGGACCCCCAGCAAGCCGATATCGACCCCCGGGGGTCCATATAGACCACTTTGGGAACCTCTGCTTCCTTCTATCGAAAGAATTGTTCGCTTTTAATAATAAATTGGCGCCTCATTTTATGAACAAAGTGGTTTCAAATCTAGTAAATAATAGAAGGGTTTTATAGTTTTTGTATGAGAACTGTAGATTTTTTTCCTAAACGAGTTCTGTCGATGAAATCAGCACCTCATAAATAATATCAGATCGACATTGACATTTTCCCTTTCGCTCCCCGTTCGCTCCCCGTTCGCTCTACAACATTCCCCAAATAAGGCCGCTAGTTTAGTCCCACTAGCTAGAACTCTTGTTGATTGTTTGGTTTATCCGTATTTAGTAATGAGGTCTGAATAGCCAGGTGCTTCCCAGTCCCTATTATATACTTCTCCATACTTCCTTCCGTTCACAACATTCTCTAACATGGGGTTCCATAGTTCCACTAGTGACCGGATAACTCATCAAAATGATAATTCATCTTTAAAAAGTTATATAAAGTCATGGCAAGTGATGAAACAAAAAAAATTATTAACTGGGTTAAGTAGGTTAGGTTAGGTTAGGTTTAAATATTTTTTTTCATCGTTTCTAATGACTTTATATAACTTTTTTAAAGTTTTTGAATTGTCACTGTGTTGAGTTATCATGGAACCACTATTTCCAGACATGAGCAGTTGGGACATAAATCGTGATAAAATTATTTAAAAAGCGTAGGAAATTAAAAAAAACTCTTATTAGCTTTGCAGCTCCACGAACTAGAAATAGACGAAAACATTTTGAAACTCACGCGTGTTTCTGTACAATTGTGCAAACATTTTCCACGACTTCAATACTTACACTTATTATTTTATTCCGTTTCATTGGTCACAGTAATGGCTATTTAGCGATTAAGTAGGTGTACCGAATCATTAGTATTCGTGCATAATATTTATTTCGAGAAACGTTTTTTGTTAAGAATATTTGCACTCTTTTGTGCATGTATACGTTGCAAAAAACGATTTTCATTGCATTCAAATTCGATTAAGTGTTAAATTAAACGTTATGTAGGTACTAGTATTTCTGTTCTATGTGAATAAAGCGCATTTCGTTCATAATAATTTAGACACACCTATACATAGGTATAAAACCTTTTGTTCATATAAGATATATATACCCGATATAATTGCTACCATTTCTAAGTGACGACATAAAATTCACTAAGGAGAAAAACCTAACGAGCTTTTTGATACGGTTTAAATCAGTCTGATCTAATCGCTCTAAGTATATTATTTCGTGATTTCCTTAGGTATTGTGCAATAAGTAGGAACCACATTGCGTATACCGGGCTCGGTAGGTACCTGCCTAACTGTTACAAATGATTTTTTATCTAATTTAAAACCACAATACTTCTGGCGAATTCAATATTTCTACGTATAAACAAAACAAAATGCTGGCATATACAAACCGGGAAAACAGAAATCGTGTATGTAATGGTAAGGGTAGACGTATCTATCATTCCCAACCACGTATGTGGTAAAATACATAGTTGGGTATGCGTTGAATAATTTTGTCTCGTTTCTCTGTAGCTAACAGGCGCGCGCCTTGTCAAAACAAGTAGACGCCTAGGTAAGTGACATTCGGATGATTTGTATTTTTGTACAGTGCCGTTTTCCTGAAAAATAAGAGCGATGTGTTGGGTGTTAGGTATTATCGCCTTGATAATTCGTCCGGTCCTGCTCTCTTTCGAATTAAAACACGATGAAACTTAATTTTAATATTGATTACCTACTTATTGGAATCTAAATAATTTTGTACCTACCTAATTAGTTTTTGTTGAAAGGTATTTTGAAAAGCTGAGATAGCGAAATCACAACCTAAAATGTTATTTTCAAAACCAAAAGAAATGTTGAAAATGTATAATATATGGTAAAAGGGTAGGTACATACGTTTCAATTTATTTCGCATTCGAAGGATATTGTCAATTTTTAACATTTTTTCAATTTCATTTCAAATTAATTTTATACCTACATAGAAAGCGTTATAAACAGAGCGTAGTTTACTGGGAAACAATATAAGTAAATTTATTTTATTTTATTATTTTTCCGCTTACCATATACCCAGAACTCACGTCACAAAAAAATAAACCCGTAAAAAGAAGGCTTTTTTTACTATACCACATTTATTTATCAACTAAAAAAAAATCGGTTTGACTGAAGATTGAGCCTTCTTACCTATCCCAGAGTCGACAGTTCCATTATAACTCAACACACTGACAATCCCACACACCTTTGATTTAAAAACTAACATATAAACCTAACCTATTTAACCTAGTTTTTGTGCCATTACTTTTCATGACATCACAATTGTCATTTTGATGAGTTATTTGTTCACCGAATATACAAACGATATCGATCATTCGATGTTTAAAACACACACAATTATAGATTATTTATTTTTATTTTATCTAACTCTAAACCATTGTTAACTGTAACCAAGTCATAATTATTGTACGCCACCATTGTTTATCACTAACCTTTGCATATGATTATTGTATGCTACTATTGTTTTTAACTAACCCTTGCATATCATTATTGTTCGCCACCATTGTTTATCACTAACCTTTGCATATAATTATTGTACGCCACCATTGTTTTTTAACTGACCCTTGCATATCATTATTGTACGCCACCATTGTTTATCACTAACCCTTGCATATAATTACTGTATACCACCATTGTTTATTACAAACCCTTGGATATAATTATTGTAACCAGTTCATTTAAAAGCCCCATGGGCGCATAAAAGAGTAAATAGATTAATTTACAAAATTGATAGTATTTCTGGCACACAGCCACGCCCACAACACTAAACTTTCGGTTTATATTTTCAGTGTTTCAAATAAACGGCGTTATATAATTGATTTTAATATTTACTCACAAAAAAGCGTTTACATGAATGAAAATAATAATAACAGTAAAAATATTTTTATAAATTTTACGTCTTCCGTTCAAAATTTACCGAAGCCAATTGTTAATATTAGTTGTTTTAATTAAACAACAAAAGACCAATAAAAGTGGGATACGGTTGACCAACTTCCTGAAAAAGACAATACGATGCATGGATGATGAAACAGTTGACGTGCATTATGAAAAAATGTCGGTGTAACCCAAATGCAAGCTACCAATACAAACTGGTCTCTTTTTGTCATTGTTCTGGGGCTTCCTGAAATGTTGCAATGGATTGTTAGTTGTTAGTAACGGCGAATAAATACCTAATTATATCTCAGAGTGCAATGAACAACTAAAATAGTAAATAACAGACTTAACCCTTTCCGCTCCAGTGTTAATTCAAATTAACATGAACTTTGTGAATTTTTTTACCGTAACTGTCGCGATTTAGGAAAGTCATGTTTTCGTTTTCTTATAGTTTGTAGTATTTTCTGTGGCGTCTATTTTTTCCGTTCGGTTGAAATACATTTCAATATCCTTTTCAAAACTGGAAGTGTTTGTTTGGAGAATCCAGAAGCGCTCTAACCCTTTCATCCCCAGTGTTAATTCAAATTAACATGAACTTTGTGAATTTTTTTACCGTAACTGTAGCGATTTAGAAAAGCCATGTTTTCGTTTTCTTATAGTTTGTAGTATTTTCTGTGGCGTCTATTTTTTCCGCTCGGTTGAAATACTTATTCCCGCCACAACAACGATAAATATTTTGACATCTGCTGATTGTGAGTTTCATCGAATTTCTGCCGTCATTGATTACTTAATTTAAGGTGAGATATCAATATTTTCTACTCGAATTACAAATGTTTTAATGCATTAAGATGTGTTCTATAATAATAAAATCAGTTCAATTCACTGATCACAGTCATTTCTCAGAATATTGTAAATGAATTTCAATGTTCATTAAAATTAACAATGGTAGTGACGGACATGTTTTCGAATAGTATGGCGAATTTTTAAAGAATTATTATCCTAGATTATTTCTTTGATTATGAATGAATTTAAGTTAAAATGTTATTTGTTTGTACCTTAGAGATTATCACTACATTGTCACAATGTGCATTTTTGAGATGAAACAGTTATTTGTATTACTTTTGTGTTATGTTTATTTTAGGTTACTATTTAAAAAGTACCCTCTGACGCCCAATGTTAATCCAAATTAAAATAGAAAATTTACAAAATAAAAATAAAAAATTAAATGCCAAAAATTTTCAAATAATTTTCTGAGGTATTATCAAGCATTACATATTTTATATGTGTGTAAACAATAATGCGGGTGTGAAAGGGTTAAGCTGCGTTTACACCAAAGTCTTCCACTAAGTTTTCCACAAGTTGCGGCAATTTGTTGCTTTTCTACAAAATACAGCAACTTTTTCTGTCTTCCACTTGTGGAGAGACAAATCTTCCACTAAATTTTGGTTTCCCGCGGAGTGTCGGTAAAGATCAAAGAAAGTTGACGACTAAAAGTGGAAGATTTGTTGCTGCGCGCTTTGCGCTAGCAACTTGTAGGAAACTAGTGGAGAACTGTTCCCCGTCCACGCAAACTTACAAACTTCAATAACAAACAGTGAAATGGTTGATTTTGAGATTTTAAACAAATAACCTAGACCTGTGTACGAATCACCAGTAGCCAAAAAACGTAATGTAACTGCTAACTTTTCTTGGACAGGTACTGCTTTCCTCTAGTTTGTGTCACGTTTCTTGAGTTTATGTCCGATCATTGAAATCAAATACTCAAAGTCACTACTGGTCATTCTCAGTGCAGTTTTTGACACTCCCGTCGCACCTTAGCTCACCACTCAACGGATTGATGTCATCTTCTCGGAGATCAGCTACACTAATGCCTAATTCTTGACACTACTGCCTTTCGCGCCAATTCTTTGGCAACAAGTTTTCCATTTGTTGTTCTAAATTTGAGAAGAGCAACTTTCAGTTTTGTCAACTTTTAGTTGTCAACTTTGGTGTAAACGCGGCTTTAGTCGATGACAGTTTTCCCTATTTTCCGTTTGCGCATTTTTATCTTCACTTATTATACAGCTACATTATATTACTACCTTAAGCCCCCGCTTACCCAATTTCTACCCATTTATAACAAGTTTATAGTTAACGCTTTTAGTTTTTAAGTTCCAAAACAAAGTTATTTTTGAAGATAATATCTATAGATTTGTTATGCCGAAGCGTTAATTATATGAAATTTCCTTGATATAAAAAAACTCGCAAAGTAAGCTTCGGAAATTATTTAAAACACGTACTGTTCTGTTATTTAATACTAGCTTTATCCCGCCACGCGTTTTGCCTCAGTCTGTCTGTGCAGATAGAGAAACAATAGCACTTGGTGCTATTACATCCAACAGATGGCGTTGTTTTTCAAAAAAGCATGCTTTCACCTGTCACAGATGACATTAATATAATATAGGTATATAAAAACATACACGTATTAGAATGCAACGTTTTGTGAAAATTTCAAAGCAATCCGTGAAGAACTTTCGAAAATTTAATATTTTGAGCAAACGAACATTTACATGCAACTAAAGCACCCACAACACCCACCGCTTAAAACAGAATTATGATACTTCTTTTTTTAATTTTGCAGACTTGACTTCAAAATAAAATGTAAATTACCGTCTACATCTGATTTTGAAAAAAAATGTGTAAAGCCCGGGCAACGTCCGGGACTAGCTAGTTTAAAATAAAATAAAATAATGTTATATTTGCGACAAGTTCGAGAGTATAAGATACTCTCATTGTCGCCGTGGTGAAATACCACCAGGTTTGGTGACCAGATCTGAATAGTCAGATACTTACCCACCTTCATCTTCCAACCTTCTACCCCTCTCCACTACCCTCAGCCTCACGTCATACCTCAGCGTTTCTCTGGCTCCCGACCGCGACGGTTGCGAGCAGTAGGAACTCTAGTGCGATATTCACATATATTATAATAAAATGTAAGTATTGTATCAAATTACACAGAGTCTCCTCTCGTAGTAAATTATTATGCAGTCAATTAGAATAATAATTGACGTTAGACAAGTTACAAAAACAAAACACAAAACCGAGCGTAATTAGAACGAATCTGAAGTTACTGCTTAGAACACAAATCGGAAAACAATTATTGAGGACAAGCGGCGCCGGCTGTTTTCTCCGCTAAGCTGATTCGAAACTATGTAATAAATTAATAAAAAAATAATACACAATATCTTGACTTAAAATACAGATTGAACAGTTGTTTTTAGATGTATATATTGGATTCTTTGTTTTGAGGCTATCAAGAAGGAGATTGTAATTGTGTATGCCCTCACTGCCCAAGGTTCGTAGAAAACGTGTAAATACGTTTTCTACGAACCTTGCTCATGGCCTATGTTTCTTTTAAAACTTTCAATCTATTTTTGCATTGTCTTGTGTAGTGTTCGTGTACTTACGTTTTTATAAACGTTGTATTCTTGTGTATAAGTCCATTATGTATTTTGTACATATCTAATGCTACGCGAGCCGAACTGCCGAACTGAACCTCAACGGATTGCGTTTATGTTCGCAAATGTATACGTACCATTACATTCATACAATTTTCGATACGTTCATTTCTTGGTAAAGTTTTTACGTGGGTTATAATTGAAGAGTTTTTTTATAACTTTATTCTGTATTATTTGTAAATCGATTACCAAATTATTGGCAAATTATACGAAGTAAGTTAAGTACAGGTCACAGCCGATGGTCCTACAAACTCCCCACTCTCATACTTTATTAAACCCTCGGATCAAGACAAAGATATCGTGTCATCAAATATTCCCGCTTAACATTCAATTTAAAGTAGATTCGCTGTTTTTGAATGCGTCCCAAAATGAAATACTGTCTTTGAAAGCAGATGACAGGCTCTTTCAGATTTTAATATAACAAACGGACATGTGCAATTAAAAATGTTAACATTTTGAACGCAAACATAATTTAAGTTTTCATAGTTTTTTTCTTGTAATCTTAAATTACCACTAATTTATCGCTTTTCATTATTTTTTAACGGACAAGAGTCCTAACTGCTCCCAACCGTCTGGCTGAAAGTTGTGGGAAGGGGAAGGAGATGGGAAAGAGGAAGGTGGGAAAGTACCTGGCTATTCAGATCTGGTCACCAAATACGGTCAAAGCCATTTCAAGCAACATTTCATTTCGGAATAGTGGTCTTACACCAGGGCGATACTGAGAGTATCTTCCAATCTGGAACGTACCTCAAATATACTATATATCATTTTAAATTAATAATTTGTAAAATAATACAAATTAATCAAATAAAATTTACTTGCGCACGCCGTGATTTAAACCTGAGATCTCCAGCTTGCTAGTCGAGAGCCTTACCATGGAGCCGTCGTTTGTTTTTTTATTTTTTATTTTCATTTAAAGAAAAAGCTTAGGACGGGTTGTTTCGGAAAATTTGAACAATTCATCAAATTTCAACGTTCATTTTCGGGTTCTGTGAAAGATTTATTCAAGTTCTGTTTTTATATTATTGTAGGCTAGTTGCTTGACAAAACTGAAATAAAAACAGAACTTGAAAAAGTCTTTCACAGAATTTGAAAATGAACGTTGAAATTTGATGAATTGTTCAGATTCTCCGAAACAACCCGTCCTTAGGACGGGTTGTTTCGGTGTCCTTAGTGTTCTTTCTTTCGAAATCTGTTTATATTATAATGAAAGTGAGATAGAATAAGTTTTATGAGGACTTGTCATTTGGTGACAGATATAGCTGTACGTGACTTAGTTGTTGTTATTACATTCAAAGTTGTCCGAAAACACTGAACAGAAAATTACCATAAGTTTGAAACAATATAACACATTTAAATAAATTAATAGCAGCCACATCATAATTAAACAATAAAGATAACATTAATTTTGGGAAAACAGACTTCAAAATAACCCCACAGAATATGAAATCTATTATCACAATTGTTTTATCAGTAAATCGGTTTAACCGGTAATAAATTGTTTTAAATTGGGAGGGGATAAAATAGAATCATATAAATAAGTCGTCTAAATGTGGTTATAACCACAGTTTGAAAATGGCATTGAAAGTCGAAAGAGCTGTAACAATAAAAAAATACCAAAAAATACTTGCAGAACTTTATAATAATATTATTAAATTTGATTTACATGTTCTGTTGATTATGTGTTCAAGACATTATTTAAATATTTGGAAAGGTTTTATCAGTTTCACCAGAAGTAAGCATAAATTAAATCTACTTCGGGCACACTGACCAGGAGCGGATCTAACGGACCGGGCCCCCCTGGCAGTTCGAGCACGAGCCCAGGGCCTCCGGCCTGAGGGTGCCCCGAGACTCATGCCCATAGGGGTTAACGTCAAGGGGAGATTATTATAACTGGAGATTTTTACAACAGAATATTATTATTACATAATATATTATGTCGTCACATAATATATTATTACATTTTAAGCAGTTCGGTACACGTTTAATACAGTTAAAATACATTTTTAATTGTGTTTTTTATATTTATTTTGGTTACAGTGAAGATATCTACATCAGAGAACATGTTATTATACATATGTTGAACATATTCTTCTAAGACAAGCATTTTTATTTGAATTGGTTTTACAGTGTTTTTCTTTAAATATATTACATGAGCGTGTGTGCCGTGTAGGTACTTTGAAATCAATTCTGTTTCGTAACTCCATATATTATGTTTCTGCTTATCATTCATTTTCTTGTAAGGTTACTAATAGTTTTTGTAATATAAATATATGTAAAAATATGTAGTTGTCCTCTCCTAAGCACAAGCATCTGATTTATTAGAAAAGTTATTGAAATATCGTATAATATTATGTTGTAAATATTATAAAAATAAAGATTTTTCAACCAAAAATAAAAATAAATATTTTTATATGATATAATGATAATAATAAGTTTAACTCATTAGTTAAAATATTACAATTTGAGGTTTAACTAATTAAGTTAAAAATAAAAACATATATTATTATATTGAATACGTAACGACGTCGTGCTGCGTCCGCGCATCACGTCGATAGTATTGCGTCCCCGTGGTCAATCGCGAATATATACATTGTTATGTATTGTTTGAGCCCTGAAGGTGAAGCAAATCGCCAGATTTGGTGAAGCAAATCGCCAGATTTGGCAACATTCAGTTCATTTACAACGATGCCACCTGGGACTCGGAACTAAAAAGCGCCCTACGCGGGTGGACATTTTTGTAAGATGGTTTACAGCGGACGGTAAATTGATGTCCCGACCTAAAAATGTCCGACCGCCCTCAGCAATGGAGCGAACTGCATAACTCGGAGGCCAAAATAAATTATTCAGTAAGGACGTGAAACCTTTATTAGAAGAGTTAGCAATATACGGAAGACGTAAAAATTAAATTAGAGTGAAAGGAGGTGAAACCTTTATTAAAAGGAACCTTCAATATACAAAAAATATACACCCGGACGTGAGTATGTAAGTGACGCAAGAAATGTATGAAAGTATAATAAACATCAAAACCTGCATTATAATGAATATTAAAAAAATATAATATTAGCGATTATTGTGAGCAACACATAGTGCAATATTTACAAAAACAATCTAAAAAAAATAACTAGAAGTGCTAGACGCCCAAAGACGGATTTGACGCAATAAATCCAGCGGGACCTATATATATTTATTTTAAGGCTTATACATATATCTCCAAATTACGATTCGGTGTCATAGTACTATCTTATCTAGCCCTACCACTTCAATTAGAATAAACAAACATTATGAAGTTTTCTTGTATTCAGTTCAGTGTGCCCATGGCTATTTTGGCCTCAAATCCAAAATTATGTTTTGTATGAAAATTTGGTATGTTTTGGATGTTCATCTGTGGTTTTTTTGCATAAAAATCACATTCATAATAGACTCCCCTCCAAGCCTCCAAGGACTCCTTGATCGTGTTTGTTGACTGCCTTTTGAGTCTTAGATCCACCCCTGACACTGAAATGCCTACAATACACTTCTATCGATTAAAAAAATATTCCCTGTAATGAGCAAGATAATATAAATATAATAAATAATTAAATGAAGTGCATATTCAAAGCTAAATTTATTTAAAACAAGCCGTAAAAATATTTCAGTTCTGAAATATCTCAAACTGAAAGTATCTTCACTTCTAGACAAGAGGTAAGCACGTAAGTAAAGTAAATTATTCAGTTAATAATGAAAATCAATCACCTTAGCGCCTAGGAAGGTACTTCCACAAAAACATGTTGTTTATCTAATCGCATAGCTGGTAGTGGGCACGTAGTACTATCAGTTTTATTATCACTGTTGATACAAAATGTTGATAATTTATTATGTATTATGGTTTTGGTCTTTAGAATATTATTGTATATTTATCGCTTGCTCGTGGAGGATTGTGGCAGGAACTATATTATTATAAACTTGTCAAAAATACAGATACTTTATTTCAAACAGAATCATGCGAACGATAACAAAGTGAAATTATTTGAACAAGTGCGCCAAGTTTGATGGTAAAACAGGAATCGTTTCAATGAGTCGAGCTATTCAGAAATCTGCCTTATCATTGTATTTAGCGAATCAGCTGTCTTTTGGTGACCATCCATGACGCATACAGAATAAAGAGCATGTTCCTGTCACCCTCGTACGCATTTAAACAATGAACAAAGGAAAGAACTAGCGCTACGAGGTTTTTTCAAGAAAAATATCGCCATTAGGATAAAACAATAGTGTATTCATTCGATTCACTCTGAGATTAGGTGAACCGAAAGAGACAAAGATAAGAAATCTTCTAAAAAATTATAAATGACAGTCTGCTTGTCTTGTGCACTACGTTTGTTTTGTGGGTTGATAATCGAGAGTCATTTTTTGTGTGATGTGTTTTGTACGGTTCATCAAAATAAGTGATAATTGTTAAATGAAGTCTCGAACTGTGCGTCCCTTGAATCCTAATGAGTACGGAAGAGACGCTGCTGAGCCTAGAGACAGACACGAATCCCTCGTTCCCCACAACGCGAGTTGATGACAGCGTGGTGTCCTTGTCCAGCAGCACGGAGGAGATCTGCCTGGTGCCAGACGTCGGTTTCGACGGCGCCGTGGATTCTCCGGGCGTGGACCGGGAGTCCGAGCCCCTCCTGGGGGGCCGCGGCGACCTGGACGTTTCCTACAACCAGTTCCTAGGTACTAGCTACCTCCCATAGCCTAGGTCACCCTATGTCTGACAGGTGTTCTTATCTACAACTGCGTACCTACCACTGACAACACATGTACGGGCGATCATTACATTATTACTCCGATACTGCTAACTGCACAACACAACATAGCGCCGTGTCGGTAACGCAATCGTAAGGCTTCTTACTTTCTACGATCAAAAAAATCTGTAACGCCGATTACCGCAAATTTCCGCTAGTGCGGTTTACGCTGAGCTCGCGAATCGCGAAGTAGTGCACTGTTGTACCCTGCCAATGTAAATATTGATAATAAAAAACCTGTTCATGTGTTATAACGAGGGGGTGAATGCATTTTGCATCGGGTTTGCCTTTGACATTAAAATAATATGATTCAATATGGATAAACTGCAGCTAGATCTAAACATACTGCACAGTCGCGGTGATGATGGAGAAGCATCCAGTCCTCAAGGCATCACTGATCCCATTTGCATTTTTGACAATGAGTACTTAAATCCCATTTCTGACTTCAAAGGTAAACTGTGCTTAAAATAACGTATTGTTGCAATATTGGTGTTAATTAATAATAAATATCTCGCAGTGCCAACTCTACAAGAATTCTTGGAAAACATTTCTAAATAGCGGTGCACTTCTTTTCGTTTTCTATTTTACCATTGCGTAGTTTCCAATAATAATCTGCTGACAGTTTTTCTGTGCCATATACCTATGCTATTATTTGTTTTAAAATGCCTTTTCTTGAAATACACATTCTAAAAACAGAATTAGTCTGTCACAATAGTTTTCTCTTTAGTGAATTTACCATAATATTTCCTAATCTGAGTGTCGTGGCAGTTACAACTTAACTCCAAACACAAAAAACCTTGTGGCTTTGACTCATAATGCCAGACGTCTTATTAAATATAATCCAACTTGTACTGGTTTAGCATTGTGTGTCATGTAATAACTTTATTCATGTATTTTAAATACTTTAAACTTTATTAGCAATGTTCATTAATCAGATGAAAGTGACTTTCCATTTTTTTTTAAATAATATAATATTTCACATTACGATTATACTTATACTTGTTTCATACAAATCAAATGGAGGTTTTGAAATTAATGGTATTTAACACAATTGCAAAGTTCGTTTGAATGGCCGGGTTTGCCAACGCAACGATTGTATGTATTACAAGCACTTGAGAGTGCTAATTGAAACGAAATCAAGTCACAAAGCCGCTGGCCATGTTACCCTCTGCTGTTCAGCGTTGTTCCATTATCTAAATAATTAAGTTTTGCATGATAAGAGAACACTTCATTCGTTTTCCCCTAATTTATTATTTTTCCTGTGTGGCGCTAAAGCTTGGTAACACAAGCAGAGTTGTCAGAAGGCTCGATTGCCAGAATATTGTGGAAATATTCGGTCCGTAATGCTGCAACATTTATTATAACAAATGCTACTAAAACACAACAAACTCAGGCGCTCCTCATTGATTAACCATGTAGAAAAACTTAATGGACTATGTACTCGTAATATAATTTAGGCCTTTATATTTCTCTTTGAACTTTAGATATTTGCTCAATAATAATAATTTGCTTCCCGGCATTTTATGGCAAATGAATGTTTTTCACTTTTCTAAAGGAACGCATTGACATCTTTATTTTCTCATCTGAACTGCACAATACTTTTTACGAGTTTTAAGCAAATAAATATTAATTCATTCAGAAGAAAATTCACATTATCATACTAAATTCATAGTCGATGTGACATACGAGACAGAAATACGCAAGTATCCGTTACTGATGTTGTGTATTCACGTCGCAACCAACTTGTCGCACACAATCCGTACAGGACACTATTGATATCACGAAAACTCGTTGCAACTAACTTTCATAACTTCTCTCACAACTGCTGTAGTTGTCATTTTTTTTCTGTTTTGTTCTTAGCATTGATCTAAAGCGCACGCATTGTTACAATATGTCCGACACAGATGACGATGAGACCATCGTTTTTGCTAGACAATAATATTAATTGCTCAGTCATGTTAATAGTCTCGATGTGAGTGGTAATGACTTCGACCGACTGGTCGCAAGAGACTGACGTCACCGACGAGTGTACAAAATGTGTGCCTGTTTACAAACCTCCGCGCAGATGTATGGCGGTATTCGCCAAGATACTTAAATCGTTGAGTATCGGATACTTGCTTATCCCTATGGAAGTAGGGCCTTAAACCTGACAGAAATATGTTTGATTGGAATAAATATTGGTTTTACGTCAGGTGTTTAGGTGGAGATTTTTTTTTTTTTTTTAATCTTAATGGATTCGGAAAATACTTTTAGACGGGTAATATTTCTTGCTTCTATTTAAGTAAAGCAAGTGAAAAAAACAGTGCATGCATTTTCTTCAAGCTTTTGTTATTTTAGATGAAGACATGAAAAAGAACATGAAATTTTTTTATTTTATCATCTATGTAATTCGTTAATTTAACTGCTTATAATATGCTCAATCTCTCTTTTCCGCAGAATATTTAGTTACAACACATTTCCTGTTTTTGGAAGTTTCTACATGAAAATTAGTATTCTAAATCAGTTTATGTGTTATTCTGATAGTAAATACCGCCCCAAATGAATATTCAATAGATATAATACATGATAAATTTTGACCGGTCAGTGGCTGAGTTGGCATGGTGTCTGGTTCCCACCCAGGCGTCATGAGTTCAATTCCTCGGCTGGCTAAGTCCTCCATCACACGACACAAGCAACATTTTTCGTTTACTGTGACGGTAGAAGAATATTTTCGAATATTGTTAGATTATTCGTAACCCGAGAATTTTTGAATATCTTTAAAAAAAATTAAATTGATTGAATGTTAAATTAAATGGTTTATAATTATTTTCAGATGACCCGGAATTCAGTGAACTAGTCTGGCAAGCCGAGATCGCCATTGACAATGGCATCTATCCTGAGAGAATTTACCAGGGGTCCAGTGGTTCATATTTTGTTAAGAACCCAGCTGGTGTAAGTTCCATCGTTTATTATTAATTTTTTCCGCATTAATAAAGTTGGAATTTATTTCTCTTGTAGGATGAAAATGTTAAAATACAATGTAGTTCCACTAGTGCAACAGCTGATTAACTCATAAAACCCGGAGGGTAAAAAACAACACAAGCAGCGTTGATTGGGACTTCCAGACCCAACTAAAAGATCGAATTTAAGCAATTTTTATACATATCTTAATTTTAAATATTATCTTAGGCGGTACCTCATATATTCCATATTATTAAGTTTTTAAAAAGAAATATTTCAAAAGCATTACAGCCGAAGAGATATTGTTTCAACGGCTGCCCAAATTCAACCGGCAATGGTGAGCGTTTTAGGGCATTTTTATGCGCAGTTATACTAATAACTCAATTGAAATTTTGCACGATTATGTTCATTTTTACCTCAAATTTTGGGGTAAAAGTTTGATAAAAGATTAGACTAAAGGAAATTAGCCTCAATCATAGACATATGAATATTAGTAGACCTGCCCTAAGTGATTAAAAGCGTATTATCCCCACTCCCCATACCGGTTCCATTGGAGCCGGCTGGGTTCGCGTATGGCCTCAAGTGAAATTTGAAAACGTGACGTCATCATTCTTGTGCGAACTATGGTCGAGGCATCATCGGTTCATTTTACGAAATAACACGGCAAAATGTTGACTTGTGATATGAAAACTTGTAAAAATAGATGTGAAAAAGAGAATAAACCCAATTGTCGTATTACATTCCATAAGTAAGCATTATTTTTTTTTATTTTAAGCTTATTCACACCGTATTATATGGATCAGTTTTAGAAACATATACTATCACATCACAATGTAGCGATTCTCAAGTGTGCTCATCGTTGTTTACTGGGGTAAGTAAATTATGAAACATTTGTAAAAGTGTCTTAACTAAATACTCTGAAACTAACTACGACTCTGCAAACAGAAGAAATTTACTTTGCCGAATTTGGACTTCGCAAATTAGTTCATAACGTGGCGAGTAATTTGTAATTTGTGTAAAAATGTCTATTCATTCAAAAGCAGATTTTACTTTTAAGAACTAAATGGTGATATTATAATGCGAGATGCCTATTTACTGTCAGATTGATTTATTGACGAATCACAGTCAGCTTAACCCCCTTCGTTCTTCAACAGTTGATTTTACCCCTCGCCATTATCTTCTCGTCTATTAATTCCTATGTCTGTGGCCTCAATCAAATATGTAAGCGTAATAATTATTTTTGCAAAAACTGGGGTCCCTGACCGGAAGGAGTTTATGTGCTAAAGTTTCAATATTAATAAGCAGTTGACTTGGTATTATTTGGTATTCTTTAATGTTAACCTAACCTAAGTTTATTACAATGAATCTACATTTATACAAATGTATTTAATAAGAATCATATTCTTTTCTCAATGTTAAGACGAATTCATTATTTTGTTTGGAAATATATAATCAATCACCTCTTGATGTTAGTGCACTTTATCCTCGGATTCCTTTTAAATCTAACGTTAATAAATGGAATTCTGTTAAATCTGTGATTTATATTTGGGGTATTATGCCATATTGCACTTCTTCTTCTAGTCAACATTTCAGACAGCATTACAGTGACATCTGTCCGCATAATACCGTAAAAAAAATCACAATAATAGTTTTGGCGAAGAAAATCTTAAATCATATCTCTGTTAACTCTTATTTACAGCATATGTATATAAAATCGAAATTTTCATTTTTTAAACAGTTATTCCACAATGGTTGTTTTATAAAAACATTACAATGCACAAATGAAAAGTGTAAATCCAATGCAACGTAATATTAAATAATGATTATACGCGCTGATATGGAAGAATTTTTCTACAGTCTTCACATATTTAATATTATTGGTTTATTACTTGATTAGATTATTAACTGTAGAGGGTGAAATTCTTGAAAAAACTATTGACATATTATTAGAGGATTATTGTTCATTCAACATTCAATAATAAAGGTCCAATATAATTGCTTAAAAATAGTAGATATGGTGACAATTCCAGTTCATTTTAATAAAGAAGTCTAAGACAAGTATGATAAAATACCTACCCTAAACACAGTGTCCGGAAACTTGTTGTGCAAGGGGGAAACTGGTGAATCTACATCACAGAAAACCCGAAAAACTTTTTTTTTTTCTATTTTAGCATTTCATTGTTTTTTTTTACTTTTTTGTATCGACAACAAAAGGATTGAAAAACTTTTGGAGCCGGTTCAATCGTTTGAATTCAAACACTTTAATCGGCTGATATTAACCCTCTAGCGAGTGATGAGTGATTTTTTTTTTAACTTGACCTCAAAAAATTCCAACTTTGAAAATGAAAGAACAAATCAAAAAAAGTTATACTACAAAATCGACTCCAAATGTGATGTAGATACCAGTTTCCCGCTTGTACTGCGAATTTCTGGACACTGTGTATATGGCTCTTATTGTTTGTTTGCATGACCTTGCATGGTTTTTGATTGCTCTAAATCGCACTGCATAGTTTAAAGCATAGCTAAGGCAGACTGTGTATGAGCATATATTAATACTTACTCAGGTGTGCGGGGATTTACAATTTTAAAGACATCTGATGGTAAACTTGGTGCACACCAAACAATATATTATTTACGCTTTCATGACGTATGCAACATTTAAATGTGTACGCACATAAAAATTTCAGCAAATATCATTTATCACTGTATATTTTGACAACTTTTCAAAATTTATGTTGTTCTATTATACATAAGTGTTTTTTTTATTTGTTTATAGGTGGAATTAATCTAGATAACAATATTATATTTTGATAAAATGTAAATTTTAATCTTAAATAATGATGATTATGAAATGTCCATATTGAGTTCTAAATGACTTATGGGATTACAATAATAATAATAAACAATATAATTTCGATTTTACGATGTACGTTACATTATAAAATACATACATAATTGTTATATTTTCAGTACATAATTATTTTATAATATTTGTAATGGCCAGCGTAGTTGCCTTTAACCCTAAGAAAACGGGTAATATTTTGTAAATATCTCAAAGCCAAATATAATATTGAAAATTATATTTGAAATGTCAACGTTTTACTTTATTTCATGGATAGTGTTGAAATGCGTTCAAAACTTGTAAAACCTAGCCCTACAAACTGCACATTGCAGTGCACTTCAAGGTAGTCATGATTTCACTGCTATTGTAGTTGGTCGGACTCTAAGGGTTAAGGAGATTAATCGGGATTCGATTCTCGTCTGTGGCAATTTTTTTTATTAAAAAAATTAAACTTATTTAAATTGCGTACCCCATGATATTTCACGGATCTGCGGCAGTACTAAATAATCTACAGGGTTTTCCAATAAGAGGTGTTATTTTGAATAGCCCGCTATTTCGGTAGATATTACTTTTAATATGTCATTTTTTGACATTTGACAAGTAGAAACTACGCCATTAATAAAAATGGAACGATACACGCTTCAACAACGCATTGAAATTATTAAAATTCACTTGAGTGAATCAAATGCAAATCATCTTGAGTGATGAGGCCCATTTCCACCTCGGTGGCTTCGTCAGCAAGCAAAATTGTCACATCTGGGGCTCGAACCCAAGAGTTATTGTTGAAAAGCCTGTCTATCCTTAACATGTGACTGTTTGGTGCGGTTTATGGTCCGGCGGAGTCATTGGACCCTTTTTTCGAAAATGAGGCTGGAGCAACAGTTACGGTGAATGGATTGCGCTATCGAGAGATGATTAATGATTTTTTATGGCCGGAATTGGATGGTATTGATCTGGACAACGTTTACTTTCAACAAGACGGCGCTACGTGCCACACAAGCAACGAAACCATTGATCTTTTACGATTGAATATCAAAATAACACCTCTTATTGGAAAACCCTGTATTTTGTAAATAATTTCAAAAATGACATTAATGAAATATATCACTTTATCTTAAATGAAAACTTCCACAACATAATGATGCATTTGATGTTAAAAGACATTTGCAGTTGATTTTTAGACATTTGGTTTGCAGATTCTATTAAATTGAACTTGTTAAAATCAATTACTATAATATAATATCTACATCTATTTTCAATATTCAACCTAGTTGCGCATCCTCGTGGGCCGCCTATGAAGCCAATTTAAAAAAAAAAAACAACTTGGTTGAACTGAGAATTAAACCCTCCTCCACAGGGACTGGAGTCAACACCACCAACACCTAAGTCAAATCCTAATTGGATAGTACTGACATTTATTTCATATATTAACTGCTTTAATTTTTTAAATATAATGTCATTCAATTTCAGAAAAATGCTTGTGTGTGCATGAGTGCCACCAAAGGTTGATGGAATGCATTGTCATCAACTAATCTATTTGCCTAGTTTCAGCTCTATCGGATGTCGGAAGTGGGTTAATTTCCACTTCCAATTAATTAATTAGTTAGGACGGGTTGTGTCGGAGAATTTGAACAATTCATCAAATTTCAACGTTCATTTTCAGGTTCTGTGAAAGATTTTTTCAAGTTCTGTTTTTATTTCAGTTCTGTCAAGCAACTAGCCTATAATGATATAATAACAGAATTTGAATAGGACTTTCACAGAACCCGTAAATGAATGTTGAAATTTGATGAATTGTTCAAATTCTCCGAAACAACCCGTCCTTAATTTCCGTTCATTAATTTATTCATTCAATCGAGAAAACAAATTCCAAATTCAAATAGATTTGTAGTTTTACAGTTATAAGGAACATTGATAAATTAAATTTCCTGTTTCTGCTGGCTGCAGTAGGAATTTATCAGATAAATTATTTCATAAGACTTAAAAAATCTGTTTATGTTTAATGTTCGATTTTAATCTGCTATAAGGTTGGTATATAAATTATGTATATGTACACTTATATACATTGTCCGGATTTGAATATTTCTCGTGCTAATTACTAATAGAGTCATATATATACTGAGTAAGAGGTAAGAAGCCATAGTATGTGTTAGGTATATTCTTGAGGAATTTGCAGATTCAGAGTCATGCTTTTTAACTCAATTATTATTCATACAATTTTCTCACTTTCTGATAATCTTATTTAAAGAATAATTTTAATTCACGACAAATAATATCTTAAAATATAAAAAATTCAGCCTGCGTTTGTTTGTGCTCGCAAAACTCGAAAAGTAGTTTACCGATATCGCTGAAAATTTCATAGTTTGTTCTTATTAGTGCCAGGAGTGTTTTAGAGAGTGGTTTGAATGGTAGAAGAGGTCGGGGACACCCGAGGAATACTTAACGCTATATCTGTGCACCTTAATAAGATATGGAGTTTTTCTCCAATTTGGGAAATGTGAAGCTGAAATAAAGTGAAGACCGTGTAAATGGAAGTGAACCTTTAATTTAAAAATTTATTACATACTAACTTTATTGACAGATATAGATTATCATCAAAAATACTA
Organism: Hesperophylax consimilis; assembly: GCF_061612785.1. NCBI lineage: Eukaryota > Metazoa > Arthropoda > Insecta > Trichoptera > Limnephilidae > Hesperophylax > Hesperophylax consimilis. The sequence continues at coordinate 16,373,460 of NC_142850.1, read as the reverse complement.
ATTTCGTTTGTGTGTCTGTTCTGCGTATCTCTGATTCAATGAACTCTGGAACTCAGATTTGCTTTGAATTTAAGTGTCATTTCAGCAATTGTCCTGGCTTTCCTGTGCTCTTTACATAAATTTTCAGCTTCACAAAACCTGCAATTATAATATCCCTTGATTTTTAATGGGTCTGCGCTAGTTATATAATAATAATATGTAAAATGATAAAATTAATTAATATGTACGAGGTACAATGTACACTAATAAATTGTTTTCCTCCAAAGTAGGTCATTATAAACTACACGATGATTAAGGCTGTTAATTTTTTTACATATCCTAGGTAGCTTCATTTAAACTTTTAAAAATAATATGCAATTGAATTATTGCCCTCAATAAATTATTATCTCTGTAAAATTTAAAAAAATAATCCTATGTTTTTTATATTTCCAGAAAATTGTAGGGGTGTTCAAACCAAAGGATGAGGAGCCGTACGGCCGCCTGAACCCGAAATGGACCAAGTGGATGCACAAACTATGCTGCCCGTGTTGCTTTGGCCGCGCCTGCCTCATCCCCAACCAGGGCTACCTCTCCGAGGCCGGGGCCAGTCTGGTGGATGCCAGATTGGGTCTGAAGGTGGTGCCGAAAACCAGAGTCAGTTTTTTTATTTTTATTTTCAGTCTTTCTGCTTTTGCAAGTACAGTCTCTCTCATTATTCCGCCACCCCAAAAACCAGGCAAGTGTCCAATTAATAAAAACGACAGATTATTGCCCATACATACAAAATATATGTAAAAACAAACACTGCTATCGATCTTTGGTAAAGTTTCCATTTTTTTGTTTAAATTTAGAGAGTAATGTTCGTGCTTGTAAGAACATTCCATTTTGTAAACGTAATCAAACAAAAATGTTTGAAAAACGAAACAAACAGAAACACATGCGACAGTTGCTAAAATACACAAAAGGACTAAAAGAAATGTCCTAAATCAACAACCAACTCTGGTGACAAGTATTACGAATACTGACGATTTAAAGAGCTTAATTTTATGCTTTTAAGTGGTAAAAATAACGGCTGATTATAGTAGTTGTTGGTTATTCAAGCGGTGCATTACTGAGAGAGTACTGTATATATTGATATTTTTGCAAGATATTGACCAAAATATTACTTATTAAACCAATATATTCTATATAAGTTTACATAGAATGAGACCAATATTTTCCTTGATCACTGAGGTCAATCAAACGTTGCTAACGGAAAAATTGTTTAAAGGGAATTTCTTTATCAGTGTTAAATATCTCAAAATGTCAAATAGTTGGATTTTATCAAATAAATAATACAGTGATTTTTGATTACAACATTGATAACAATGCTCTTGAGACATTAACACAAATCAAAGACTTAGGCATCACTTTTCAATCAAATCTTTCATTTGTTAACCACATAACAGAAATCTCTAATAAGGGCTTAATACTAATGGAGGGAAACAATTATACCAAGTCAGTGGACATCTTCAATTTATCTTTAAACAAATATAAAATGTTGTTGAAGCAATTCAGTTATGTACAATAAATATTGTATATTTCTTAATATTCTCTTGTAAAAAAAAGGGCCCGAAAAAGGGCATTAATAAATAAATAAATAATAGCAAGAAATAATAATTAACGTGATTTGTGCTATGACATGTTGAAGTATGATAAGAATTCAGCGCCCTAAAGGTAACTTTTCACAAAAAACAGCGCTGTACAAATTGTTTCTGTTTGTAAATAATGTCCGTTGCTTTCCCACAATAACATATATGCTGCAAATGTTCAATTCTATAGTTCAGCGTCAAAAAAATCAGCACTGTAGCAACATGACATCTAATAACGCATCTTGGGTTCAAGTGCTTAATACAGATGACAAAAAAATAAGCAGATAATAATAATTAATATTTTCTGAACATATTTGATTTTACAAATATGCTTGCCTCGAGTTGCCAAGTTGTTTCTATTTCTCTGATAAAAATCTGTAAATATGTACATGACATATTGTGTACTTTGATGACAAGTTTTATTTGTGTACCAGCTGTTGCTTGATTTCTTGCCAAATCTTTTGTGTAGATTGTATTTTACTATTTACAAATACATATTGCTAATGAATGCAAGTGTATTATATTTACAGTATGATATAGATGTACGTATTATGTACATAATATTGAAAGGAACATGATATTATTTGTGACATTATAACTGAGTATCACATTATCTGGGGCTCCTTTCTTTTTCAAAATGTTGTTGGGGTTAAAGGATTTATTATACTATAGTAGATTGCCATCAGCCACCCCAAGTTGTTTGCTACGTTTGGTGACTTAGCAGGGGTGACCGGGTTCATGGGGTTGAGGTTTGTCGAGATCCTAGCGACGGATGTGTATGCCCACTTACTGTGTGGTGGGTGTGTCGGATCATGAGAGACTGGTTAAGGGAGACCTTTTGATGTTTCCAGCCGGACTCGCACCGTGGTGGGAAGGATGTATTCATACATTCGTCACTACTGGATATACATACGGTTTCCTTCCAAAATCATCCTCTCTTTCATTTCCCTAAAAAGACCCTTTCACACAGCATCCCCAAGATGACATAGGCCCTGAGAGACTTTTTTTTCAGTGCCTGTGTGAATAATCCAATGTTACTTTGTTTCCAATGTTTTTCACTTTCCAGAACTGAAGGTTTTGTATTATCTGAAATCCGAATCTATATGTCCGTGTTGTGCTGTTTTCGGTTATGTTTGATTTGAAATAATGATAATGCAATGTTTTTATTATTATTTTCAGGTGGTAAAATTAGTCTCGGAAACATTCAATTACACAAGGCTCGACAGACAAAAAGCCAGAATGAAAAGAGCCATCATTGAACAGTTTCCAAACATGCGGCTCCGCTTTAACAGAATGGGACTTCCACCAAAGGTAACTAACTAATTACTGCAGGGTTAGGCAGAGAGAATAGAATACCACAAACTCAATTGTGACACATTCCTTGCATTCTTCACATGAATTAACATTATATTTATCCCTCTTTGTTTGTGACTCAAATCTAATCATGCATAGTTAAAGTTTATTGTTGGACAATCATTAAAAATCGAAAAGTGATGATCTTTGTACCTGGTAATAGATAGTATGTTCCATAATAGTGTATAATTGCTACACTTAATACATATAGATTGATCGCTTGAGTAATAGTTTACATAAGTGCTTCTGCTACTTTTAAAGTTGTTTATCTTTCCTTTTAATAAACCTGTTACGCTCATCATTAATATTCATGTTAAAAGTTTCAAGCGGGATTCCTATCTACAAGTCAGTGACACACTTAACCATTGGTTATTTAAATTTAGTTTCTTCACTACATGCAAGTTCTTACCTAATTATAAGTCAACTATCCACTTATCACAAGTTTCTTGTCTCTATGGAATTGATTACGCCAAAGGAGCTGAAAGACATTATTTACCCAGCACAATGGAATACGTACCTTAACCTTTGGAACACCTTTTGAGTGAAATCAAAAATGGAATCCAAAGTGAACTCTAAAGTGTTCTAAGTGCAAGCGATTTTGTTAAAAAATTTATGCACTTTCTCATTGCATACAGGTTTAAATTGCATATCAAAAAATTCCAGCTAGGGTGAAATTCCAATGCCAGCAGCGCATGAACGGTTTTACAGAGGTTAACACTACAACTAGTTTGTATGTTTGCTAGATAAGAACAATATATTCATTGATGAAGCATGAATCAATTTATTTTTTTTATTTTACTGATATTGAAGTACTAACCCCCTAGGCCTCTGGCATATTCTGTCAGAAGATCTGAGTATTTCCGCTTTGTGATAAAATTCAAATAAGTGGAATATTTTAATGTATTTGAAAACTAAAACTGTTTTTGAAATATAATTTTTTTAATGCAACTTACACCTTACATTTTGTTAAACAAATATTATTAATACCTCGATTTTTTTGTTGCTTCATATAAAAATAATTAATTAAAAAATTGCGATAATTTTTTTTCAAATTGCTGTCGGAACCTTTGATTTCATAGAGATTTTATTTTATTTTTTTAATTATTAAAGAAAGACAAACATTCCCGGGTTACGAATAACCTGACAATATTTAAAAATCTCCTACTACCACCACAGTAAGCTGAAAACGTTGCTTGTGTTGTGATGGAGGACTTAGCCAGCCGAGGAATTGAACACACTACGCCTGAGTGGGACCCAAGCGCGATGTCAACTCGGCCACCGACCGGTCATGTACCTTTTAATTCTTCCATGGTTAACTTCTATAAGTATCTATAGACTACAATGAAAATTTAAAAAAGGCTTTTACATCTGAACATAAAGCGGGAGGTTTTCTCTATTTAACATCGTTTAGATCATATTTCTCACCATGACAGTAAGGGAGATGTAACGATTTCGATCAGACCATATGAGCTGTTCCCAAAAGTGAACAAATTAGTCTGAGTGGTTGGTTATGTACAAATTGAATGAGGCCATAAACCTCATTAATTGAATAAATTACTCAGAAACACGTGAGTCATAATTCTTTGAAATGAATGTTTACTTCCCGGTAGTAAATTTCGCAATGGGATTTATAAACATGTTATCAATTTTCTTCTCTATTACCAAGTACCAGTGGCATTTATGATTTTTCATAGAAAAATGAATGTTTTATATAATTTACATATTTTCTTTTGAATGTTCTATAATATGTATAGATTTTAAATTTTTTTAACTGTGAAATCGATATTTGTAAAAAAAAAAAATTTGCTGGTGTTAACGTTTTGCTGAAATTGGGCACATAGCCATTTTTGCAAGCACAACGATGAAATCTTACGATTGCAGAGGAAATTTAGATTTAGATTTATAAATAAAATAAAATTAGAAACATACAAAAGGTACTAGAATTGAAATTTTATCAACTTTTGCACTTAGTTGTTTAAATTTCAATTCTAATACAATGGAATTCCACCACGAATTAACAGTCCAAAAACTAGATAGAAAAGGTACGTTTGAAGGTATTCTGTTGACAGAACTACTAGTTTAGGTACACATTAAAATGAGTTGTTTTTCTTCCAGGCGGGATCCTTCCAACTGTTTGTGGATGGGTTCAAGGACGCGGACTACTGGCTGCGCCGCTTCGAGCAGGAGCCACCACCTACACGCATGGCCCTGAAGTTCCAGCTGCAGTTTGAGCGGCTAGTCATCCTGGACTACATCATCCGCAACACGGACCGCGGCAACGACAACTGGCTCATCAAGTACCAGCAGCCCAGCGTTCTCAACCAGCAGAATGGGACCGGGCAGCTGTCCAACAGTATAGCGAGGGTTGAGATGACGGAAACTACGGTATGCTTCTTCCATGCGACACTTTCTATGAAAATGTAAACACGTTTAGTTGGGCTGGGGGCACAGACTATTCTTTTTTTTTGGTTTACAACATAATCAATTTCATGCGCTTAGCGGCATATCTCTAAATAGTATAAAATGAAGTCGCTATCCGCGTCTGTTTGTTTGGGCGCTTAGTTCTTCTAAACTAAGCAACAAATTTTTATTGGGTTTTCACTATAATGTAGATATTTTCTTCCGGAAAGTTAATATATAAAAGACATGCATATTATGTTTATATAAAGTAGAGAAAATTCGATATTTATCATAGAATTCAAAACCTCAAAACTTTATTCCAAATCATTCACAAACCCGAGCAACGCCGGGTACACAAACCCGAGCAACGCCGGGTACACAAACCCGAGCAACGCCGGGTACACAAACCCGAGCAACGCCGGGTACACAAACCCGAGCAACGCCGGGTACACAAACCCGAGCAACCCCGGGTACACAAACCCGAGCAACGCCGGGTACACAAACCCGAGCAACGCCGGGTACACAAACCCGAGCAACCCCGGGTACACAAACCCGAGCAACGCCGGGTACACAAACCCGAGCAACGCCGGGTACACAAACCCGAGCAACGCCGGGTACACAAACCCGAGCAACGCCGGGTACACAAACCCGAGCAACGCCGGGTACACAAACCCGAGCAACCCCGGGTACACAAACCCGAGCAACGCCGGGTACACAAACCCGAGCAACGCCGGGTACACAAACCCGAGCAACCCCGGGTACACAAACCCGAGCAACGCCGGGTACACAAACCCGAGCAACGCCGGGTACACAAACCCGAGCAACGCCGGGTACACAAACCCGAGCAACGCCGGGTACACAAACCCGAGCAACCCCGGGTACACAAACCCGAGCAACGCCGGGTACACAAACCCGAGCAACGCCGGGTACACAAACCCGAGCAACGCCGGGTACACAAACCCGAGCAACGCCGGGTACACAAACCCGAGCAACCCCGGGTACACAAACCCGAGCAACGCCGGGTACACAAACCCGAGCAACGCCGGGTACACAAACCCGAGCAACGCCGGGTACACAAACCCGAGCAACGCCGGGTACACAAACCCGAGCAACGCCGGGTACACAAACCCGAGCAACCCCGGGTACACAAACCCGAGCAACGCCGGGTACACAAACCCGAGCAACGCCGGGTACACAAACCCGAGCAACCCCGGGTACACAAACCCGAGCAACGCCGGGTACACAAACCCGAGCAACGCCGGGTACACAAACCCGAGCAACGCCGGGTACACAAACCCGAGCAACGCCGGGTACACAAACCCGAGCAACCCCGGGTACACAAACCCGAGCAACGCCGGGTACACAAACCCGAGCAACCCCGGGTACACAAACCCGAGCAACGCCGGGTACACAAACCCGAGCAACGCCGGGTACACAAACCCGAGCAACCCCGGGTACACAAACCCGAGCAACGCCGGGTACACAAACCCGAGCAACCCCGGGTACACAAACCCGAGCAACGCCGGGTACACAAACCCGAGCAACGCCGGGTACACAAACCCGAGCAACCCCGGGTACACAAACCCGAGCAACGCCGGGTACACAAACCCGAGCAACCCCGGGTACACAAACCCGAGCAACGCCGGGTACACAAACCCGAGCAACGCCGGGTACACAAACCCGAGCAACCCCGGGTACACAAACCCGAGCAACGCCGGGTACACGCCAGCTAGTTGGTTAATAAGTCTAAGAAAAGATGAAACTTACAATGCTACCAATTAATTATTTTATTAAGAGCAATATTTAATATTTATTACTATTTCTGTCTATTGTCTATGATGTACTGGAAATTTATGTAGTCACAAAAATAAAAATTTCAACATGTAAACAGATGTTCAATTTTTAGAAAACAATTTAAATTTAAGTTAAAATGCAGACTACATGATAGAACCGTGGAGGAATAATATGTAGATACAATACATTATCTAGAATATTTCATGACAGGAATTTTAGTGACATCTTTGGGTATTCGATATTAACTTAATCAAGCTAGTGACTAAACATGTTAAACATGCGTTAAAAAAAATTACCCTAAATTTGGACCAATGTTGAGTTTGTGTGAGTGTCTTCAACTTATTGATGATATAATATTTCAGGATTGGAATCTAGTTCAGCTGCCGGAGATCTGCATAGCCGCCATAGACAACGGCCTGGCGTTCCCCTTCAAACATCCCGACTCCTGGCGGGCATACCCCTACCACTGGGCGTGGCTGCCACAAGCTAAGAAACCCTTTAGTAATGATACAAGGTACGCAATCATATTCAAGCACGTAATTATTTCTCATTTTTCACCTAAGTTTCCTAACTACAGAGTGGGGCAGAAGTAATGACTTTTGAGGAGGAAAAAAAACTTATAAACTTGGTGACTTAAAACGTTTTTTTATTAATATCTGATATAATCTCATTTTTTTCATTAAGTTTTGACTACCACTTCAGCAGGATGGCGGCCTTCAGCTGCAATACACTCGAGCGCTGCAGCCCCATCTTGTTGGAACCACAGATCTCCCAGATTAGTTTCATCACTCAATTGTTGCAATTTGTTGCTGCAAGAAAAGCAGCCCAAAACTTCAGAAATAGACCGATAAATGTATTGCTGCTGAAGTGGTTTTCTAATGAAAAAAAAAAGCGATTATATACAGATTATAATAAAAAAAGTTTTAAGTCTCTAAGTTTATTAGTTTATTTACCTCCTCAAAAACGGGTCGTTACTTCTGCCCCACCTGTATAATAGAATCTCAAAACTTCAAAACTGCTTTTATAATGTACCTAATTGAAAATATGCACATATTTTTTTCTATATTAACCTAACTTTTTATTGTCAAAATTAATGGTGTTGATTAAAGGGAGTCGTACAAACAAAACTTCTTATAGAATTTTTTTTTTTTTTCCAGAGAACTAGTCCTCCCATTACTATCGGATATGAACTTTGTTCAAGAACTGTGCGATGAACTGTTTCTTCTATTCAAGGTAAATAATTGTTCTATATTTTTATGGTGGAATAACTTATCGAGTAAAACCTCAAATTATATATTTAAACATTGAAGACAAAATTATCCCCTCAACGGAAAATATGAAACAGAAAAAGATTCGGTTACATCTGGGAGTTAAACTAATTCGACCATATCGACATCCAACAATAATCGCAGTGACAGCAGTTCGTGTTTACACTTTGCTCTTGCAAAAAAACTAAAAAAAACCTCCGAATTCGTGTGCAAACAGTATTTATATGGAAAATTTAAGTGCCAAAAAAGTTTATTTGATAAAACAGTAATAAAATAATACTATTCTAGCGGATTCTAAACATTTTTATCGAAAGTTTTAAAACAACCTAAGATTGTGGTTTGTTCTCATTGAAATGTCCATCCCACCGATGCCTGATGAATGCTGCCATCGGCGTAAAAAAAGAATGCTGGATAAGATGACGTCCCCATCACAAAAAAAGGCCTCGGGAATGATTTCTCCAGTGGTTGAAGATGAGGAATCTGACGGAGCATCGGACTATTCCGACGTGTCTGAAAATGATAGTGAAATCCCAGTGTCCTCAGTCCAGATACTGAACGACACTGAAGCAAGTCTAAGAGCACTCCAAGATGTCCTTGCTGAAAAGCAGTCAAGAGTCTCAAAGGATCAACAACTGCGGATAAGCGCATATGTATCCGCTGTATTCAGATCAGTTTCACAGCTGTTATTGGAACGAGAGGGTTTCAAAGCTGATCTGGCAACAGTCAATGCCAAATTAATAGTGGCAAAGGGAGAGATCGCGATTGAAAAAGCAGAAAACCAACACAGGTTAGAAAAAATATTGCAGTTGGAGTCAGATCTAGGACCAGTGATGCGTAGAGTAGCCGATGCCACGGAAGCAAGCCTATCGTTTGCCGATATTGTGAAAAATGGCCCACAGAAGATGATACCATCAATCAACCGCTCAGGACTTAACGTTGGGACCCCCAAACCTGCTGTATGCATCTTCCCAAAGCTGGATTCTACAAAAGATAGCGACGATACGAAACAGCTACTAAAAGATACATTACGACCATCAGAACTTGGAATCCGTGTGACGGGTATTAGGAGAATCAGAAACAAAGGCGTTGTAATCCATACTGCAACACAAGAAGATCAGGATAAAATACTGAAAACCCCATGTATAGCAAACTCGGACACTCTAAGCGCTCGATTACCAACAAAACGGCTTCCAAGGGTGATTTTCTTCAACGTTCCTCGTGACCTAACGGACGAGTGCTTCCTAAAAAATGCCTTAGCAGGAGCCCAGGACAAAGCAGGCCTAGATTTCGCAGTAAAAAGTTGCAAGCTAAGTCACCTTGCTGGCGCTCGAACTGGATCAACTTGCCACCGGGTCTTCGAGGTTCCTGCCCACATTCGTCACGTGCTGGTGGAGCAGGGGAAAGTCTTTGTGGACTGGAATGTGTGCCGTGTTCGTGACTTCATTGGACTTACAGTGTGCTCCAAGTGCCAAATGATCGGACATTCCTTCAAGTTTTGCAAGGACCAGCAAAGATGTGGACACTGCGCAGGCGAAGGTCACGCCCGGATAAACTGCCCAAAAGCCGCCGCCGAGCCTGTCTGCGCCACCTGTACAAGATTTGGGAAGCCCGCTGCACATCCGACTGGAGACAAGGACTCCTGCCCGGCCTACAAGGCTGCCCTTGCCAAGGACTTTGCAACTATTGATTATGGCGTCTAATTACATTGAAGAAGATGACGAGGTAGATTACGAAAATACTCATAATTTCTGTGATTGGCTAAAGTTTCATAGCAACTACAATATGGAAAATATTAATATTGTTCAGTTGAATGTTAGATCGATTTATAAATACTGGGATACTTTGAATGTCTACTTAAATACTTGTTGGAAGCATATTCATGTGTTAATGTTATGTGAAACGGCTATAACACCGAATCTTGTCTGTCTGTATAATATTCCTGGATTTAATTGTTACAACTATTGCCGAACTAAAAAATCTGGAGGAGGTATATTGCTATATGTTCGAAATGAATTCACATTTCAACAGAAAACAATAGAAACAAATCATTTTGAATGTGTGCTTGGCTCTATGACACTTCCAAACAAGAGTATTTTAAACATCATAGCAATATACCGCCCCCCCAACTCTAGCCAACCACAATTTCTTAATGAAATATCTGCCATTCTGCATACTATAAGCCCCAAAGAAAATGTTTTACTTATAGGAGATATTAATCTAGACTTGTTAAATTGTCAAAACCCTATTATTATGGCATATGAAAATATAATGTCGGATAATTATTTAATCAAATGTATTTGTGACGTAACTAGAGAAGCAGTTTTAGCAGGAAAAGTTACTCGTACTTGTTTAGACCACATATTTGTCCGATTTAACAGTGGATGTAAACAAAGCGATTCTCTTTCCTCATGTGTATGTAATAATATTACTATAGCGGATCACTTTTTAACTGCAGTTAATATTAAATATAGTGCAAGGAAAGAAGCCCCAGAACACGGGGAAAGAATTTCGTTTTTATCGCAAAACAAAATCGACAAAAACATTCATAATTTTAAGTGGCACTCCTTGCTTGAGGAACAAGATTGCAATATACTATATAGTAAAATTAAAAACAACTTTAAGAATTTGTATGAACAGAGTAAAATCGTTATGAATTATAAACCCAAAAAAGACCTCTGTCAATAAAACCTTGGATAACTTCTAATATCTTAGAAAACATTAAAAAAAAAGATTCATTGTACAGAAGGTGGAAGAATTTTCCTAGCAATCAATTCTTTGAATTGGAATATAAAACTTTCAGAAATAAGGTGACAAAAGAAATTATTAAATGTAAGTCTACCTTTTTTAACAATAAATTCAAAAATTATTTTGGAAATACAAAAAAAACTTGGGATGAAATAAATAAATTATTAGGACGCAAGTCCAAAAGTAGTTGTGATGAAATAATCTCGAAATATATGTTAAATACGAATAATGAAGAAACCGTAGCAGATAAGTTTGTTGAATATTTTACAAATAGTGTTAGCTCTATGATACATAAATGTGATTATTTAGCATCGACCGTCAGGCCAAATGAAGTGCAACATAGTATGTACCTACCCAGAGCTACCTGCCAAGAAATCAATATTATTGTTAGCAAATTAAACAATTCAAAGTCACCAGGGATTGACAACATTCGAATGTTTGACATTAAGACACATATTAATATTTTAGGGCCTGTTATAACACACTTTATCAATTTAATTTTATCGCAAGCAGTAATACCAGATGAACTAAAAAGTAGCATCATTAGGCCAATTTACAAAGGGGGCAAACATACAGATATTCAAAATTATAGGCCAATAAGCATATTGCCAGCACTAGAAAAAATACTTGAAAAATACATTTCCATAAAACTTAATAAATATCTAGAATCTTTCTCTTTGTTGGATCCCAACCAATATGGATTTCAAAAGAAAAAAAGTACGGAAATGCTGCTTCAGGAATTTTCAAATCACATAAATTATGAATTAAATCTAAAAAAACAAGTTTTGGTTTTATTCATAGATAACTCTAAGGCATTTGATACCATTGATACAAATAAACTATTAGAAACACTGGAGGCAATAGGAATTAGAGGAAAGCTGCTAGTTTTATTAAAAAATTTACTAACTGATCGACAAATAAGAGTAAAAATTCTTAAAAAATTTAGCAAAAGAAAATATATCTCAACAGGTGTTGCACAGGGGTCAATTCTAGGGCCAACCCTTTATATTATTTATGTCTCAATTATGAGAAAATTGTTTTCATTTGTTAAACATTTTGTATATGCAGACGATACGGCGCTCGTAATATCGCACGAAGATCTGGTTACTGCAATGAACCTTATGCAACATGATTTTATTGCCCTACTGAAATGGTCGCATGATGCAGGCCTCTTTATAAACGCCAAAAAAACTAAAATTATGCACATCAGATCTCCACACGCCAGATGTAATGTAATTCCTTCATTATATACACACACATTTGACTGCATACATAAAAATGTTGCACAGCCCTGTTCATGTGAAACCATTGATTTTGTCAAAAGTTATGTATATTTGGGTGTTACTATTGACTGCTACATGAAATGGGATGTACAAATTGCTAATGTTTGTAAACGTCTACGAGCTATTGTGGGTAGGATTTATAAAATAAAATATTTCGTGCCTATGAGTACTTTAAAGTTAATCTACTTATCTCTGGCTGAATCCACTATACGTTATGGAATTACTTCTTGGGGACATTCTTGTAAAACTAATATAAGCTATATACAAACATTACAAAACTCCATTATAAAATTGTTAATCCATAAATATGACAATCAACACAGAAGTAACATTAAATTAATATACAAGTCTCTGAATATTTTACCTGTCAGAGGATTATTGTTTTATAATATTGTAAGTCAACATGTTATATTGTCTGATTCATTGTATAGGGAAAGAGTTTGCCATAAACATAACACAAGATTCACTCAAAATGAAGGACTGGTAGTTCCGATATGTACTAATAAATATGGTGAAAGAACTTTAAACTATATAGTACCCAAAATGTTTAACTTTTTACCAATGACAATTAAAAATAATAACATGTATACTGCTAATGTTAAATATAATCTAAGGAAATGGTTATTGGATAATAATGATCTATACTGATGCCCCTGAAATGGAATTCATATTCTTAGAAAATGGAAAAAACAATTATTTTGTAATACCTGACTACCTACCTCTATTTATGAAACTATTGATGTACTTGTTGATAATACTAATTTGTTCATACATTTATTTTTACTTGCTTATTTTATAAGGCTTTTATGTTTTATGTTGATAATACTAATTTGTTCATACATTTATTTTTACTTGCTTATTATATAAGGCTTTTATGCTGCTATTTAAACTTTTCTGCAATGTAACCAATTTATGTAATTATGTACCGTTCAAATTGTATCTTATGAATGTATAAATGTTGTCTCTATGTCCCTGCTGACAAACTACATAAGTAGTTTAGCGGGTTTAAATGTGAATAAATAAAAAAAAAAAAAAAAAAAAATTTCTTTCAGAATAATCTGTTTGAACTCAGCAATTTAATAAGGGTAGAATCTAGCAATCATACATAATTAATTAATGTTGGTAGTTATTGATAAGATACAGTTACACTGATGGATATGGTAAAATTAGCTCAGTGGTCAGAGCAATGCTCCGGCAAGGCAGAGATCCTGATTCCCAGATGTGACCGAATCGTTTTCTTTCTTCTGAGAACGGTTAATATTGTCTATCTAAGAATTCATTATTCACTCTTATTTTTTTTTAAATGTATTTTGGCCGGGAAAGGTAGATCTACCCATTCGGTCGATTGATGCTTAACACTGGGAAGGGTAGTTCTGCCATTTGCGCCGGCCTCATTTCAGTGGCAGAAAAGACGGAATTATTCAGTGCTTTTGTATGAATATTATATACCAAACTCTTTGTAAAGGTCCCAACTATATGTACATAATTATCGAATCCTAATGCAAGTCTTCTTTTTATACTTATCTTCGTCCCTTTCGTTTACATCGGTATTGCCACAAAAGGATATTATGTATATATTATTTGTTATTGTAATAATTCAATTGTTGGAATGAGGGTTTTTATGACCATTAAACCCAATTCGAATATCTATTTCTGTTCCACCCCACTCAACTCCTATGTGCAAGCAAAATAACTTCAGGTGAGATGGGTTAAAATCTTCATTTATTAAAATGATTGTCTCATTTAAACATTTAAAATGATTGTCTCATTTAAACATTTAAAATGATTGTCTCATTTAAACATTTAAAATGATTGTCTCATTTAAACATTTAAAATGATTGTCTCATTTAAACATTTAAAGTAATTGTCTCATTTAAACATTTAAAATGATTGTCTCATTTAAACATTTAAAATGATTGTCTCATTTAAACATTTAAAGTGATTGTCTCATTTAAACATTTAAAATGATTGTCTCATTTAAACATTTAAAATGATTGTCTCATTTAAACATTTAAAATGATTGTCTCATTTAAACATGTATTCATCATCTTTCTCCCTTTGATTTGCAGCAAGATAAGGGCTTCGACAAGCGCCTGTTTGAGAAGCAGATGTCGGTAATGAGGGGGCAGATCCTCAACCTGACGCAGGCCCTGAAGGACGGCAAGAGCCCTGTGCAGCTGGTGCAGATGCCGGCTGTCATAGTGGAGAGGTTAGTTTTATGTTTGCCCGTAGCTTTTTCTTTATCAGTCCTCTGGCATCCAGCTTTGAACACCTCACTAAAATATCTGTCACTCCTCCAAAGCCAGCAGTTTAGTAAACATTTAACTTTAGAACAGTTTGTATTGTGTGTTTGTGTAGTTTCCAAGCAAACAGAATGATGTTATATTATTACACAACTAGCGCAATCGCATGAAAAATCACAGAATTGTCTTGTTCCAATTTCTGTAAATAATTTTCTGAAATATTATGTCATAGGTAGCATAGACATTCAAATTAATAGACTTGTCCTAACATGAAGACTGGGTATCATTGCGGCGAGCTGGAGTCAAACCACGTTACCATATTTTTGGCACTAGGAGGGTTCAAGAGTGCTTTGAATAAACTATGACATCAGTCTTACATTGATAACCATAGAGCGTGCATTGAAATACACAATGCGCAGAAACGTAAAGTTCGCTAAAGTAAGGCAAAGGTTTGCAGCACTGACCATTGTGGGACTTTTCTGCGCAGGATCTGAATGTTAGTTCTTAAATGAAATCGTCTAGCGTAGCCACCCAAAAATTGAGTATGGTGACCAAATTATAACACATTTGTAAAAGTGTCTTAACTAATTAGTGTAACAAAATATTAAATTTTGTAAACAAACCCAAACCCTTGTTTACCCGATTTGCGATATGTAGTTTTACGCAGCCAGAAATTTGCACGCCATTGTAAAAATGACTAGTAATTCTTAGGCATATTTAACTTTTGAGGACAGAATGGTGACATTGCGATGGGAGTTGCCTGTATACTGTCAGATTCATCCTCCCGCCCCCCACGTAAGTTGGTTTGTGCCCCTTTCCAATGGCTCACCTATTAATTTGAATGTCTATGATAGGTAGGTACTTTATCGCCGGTTATCGTGTTACGCAGAACATTAAATTAATGTTTACTTATTTTGCCATAGAAGCCAACAATTAGTGCAGAAAGCTCATGAAACTAACCTACCAGGAGGCTGGTTGAACTTGACCAGCCTCCTAGCACTTGGGCACTACAGGCACTGGTGTGCTGCAGATTCTGTTTTCTTGATAAGCTACATATTTGGCATGTTTTGCAGCATTAGATTGTCTGGAAGGTAAAACATTGCTTTCAGTGACACCGGCGAAAGTTGTTTTTATTTATTTTTTCTTGCATAGATTGGCACAATTGAGTCCACAAAAAATGTATTGCCGACATGTTGTGTATTTTGGAACCGGTGAATTTTATGGGAAATGTGTTATTTCCTGCCTGGTTAATGTTGCCATGTTCAGCCATAACTGAGTTTTATTATCTACATATGTATTAGTTATATACAAAATGCACTGGAGTCATAGATAATCAGTTTTTATTTCTTTATTTAATGTTCATCTTTTTTTTTTTAATTTCAGATCAAAAGGCAACGTGGCTGCTCCACGATTTTTCTCATTCAGTGACACCTTCACACAACGCTTCCAAAACAAAAGCCCATTCTTCTCTTGGTGTTAATATTAAGTAAGAACATTTCGCTTTCTTTCTGATTAACATCTGATTAGAGATTATGTGTTTAGATAGGTACATAATATATATTTAAGCTATTAGGAAAACCTGCCCCATTGGCCATTTGACCACTTTATCTTGCATATTCAATTTTCAAATCTAAAAAAATGATCTTGTTCAAAGATAACCTAAAATTCTACGTATTTCCATTGTTGTCTATGATTATAAACTCACATTTTATGAATCCAAAAAAAAAAGTCAAATCCACTTGCTGGGCTTTAACATTGAAAATAAGGTTTCGTCACTTATAATAAATGAATGTAATATTATAGTATTGCCATTTGGAAATGCAGAATACATTTTTTTTCCTGATTGGCTACACATTTAAAAAATTAAAATAATTGATTTTTGTGTATAATTTTCCTTTATGTTTATTACAGTAGAACCCCGTTAATTCGAACCCCGATAATTCGAAAAAACGCGTAATTCGAAATTTTCGCAAAAAAAATTTCCGCTAAAAATTTTTTCATACAATTTTTTTTTTAATTCGAAATTCGTTAATTCGTAATTCGAAATTTATTTTTGTCCGCGCACGATAATTTGTTCGTGTAATTCGAAAAAATTTGATTTTTGCGAAAATAAATCATAATATTTCGTAAATCTGAATCTAAAAGTCAGCCGTGGCGGTAAAACGCCGAAAAATGTATTTTTACGTGGTTATACATCGTCCTAATTAGTATTATTATTTTGTAAATCTGAATCAATTTACACTGGAATGTCATATTTTTTCAAATTTATTTCGAATATCCGAGTTTAAAGGGCCGAGAAAATACATTTTACGCGGATATATGTCGTAGTTTTACGAGTTCACGCCAAATATCTGCATTTAAAGGGTTAGCCGCGACGAAACTCGGCCGCGTAATTTCGATTTACGCGTAAATATATCGTATTTTTACTAACTTTACTTCGAATATCCGCGTTGAAAAAATACGGCGCGACGGAAATCGGCCGAAAAATTTCGATCCATGCCGAAATATGACATATTTTTAATTTTAATTTACTTCAAATATCTGAACTTAAAAGGCCGGCCGCGACGAAAAACTGCCGACAAAATTCGATTTACGTCGAAATATATCATATTTTTACGAATTTATTTTGAATATCTGAATTTGAAGAGCCGGCGCGACGGAATACGGCCGCGAATTCTCGTTTTACGCGGAAATGTATCGTATTTTTACGAATTCAAATTCAGATATTTGAAATAAAGGTCCGGCCGCGACAGAAAATTACCGCGAAATCTCGATTTACGCGGAAATATATCGTATTTTTACGAATATCTCAATTTAAAGGGTAGGCCGCGACCGAAAACGGCAGCAAAATCTCGATTTACGCGTAAATATATAGCATTTTTACGAATTTATTGCGAATATCTGAATTTACAGGGCCGGCCGGTAATCGAAAACGCGAAAATAAAGAAATAATTGGTATTAATACGAATTTACAGCTAAAATACCACCCGGATTTGAAGAGGCGGCTGAGAAAATCGATTTTCGGCGTATTTTTTTTTTTTTTTTTTCATAAAATTTCGAATTACGTGGGAATTCGTTAATTCGAAATTTGATTTTTGATGTCCGCTGGATTTCGAATTAACGAGGTTCTACTGTATTCTCAAACTACATAATTTACATACATTACTCAAACCTCCAACAAACTTTTCTAACCTCTCTCTTGCCCTTCCAATTTTATGTTTTCCCTCCATTTTTCATCTATTGAAAAAACTGCTTTGCTTTCGTTTATTTTTAACTTAAAAAATGAAAAAAACTCTAACTAACTAACTAACCATCATGCCATTTCCGCAGAGGTAGGCAGAGAGGACGGACCGCCAAACAACTCTGTCTTAGCACACACTCCTTGCCTCATTCACACATACTCTTCTATTATTCTGACTCTTGACATGACCCGACTATGATTCACTTGATTGTGCCATGCTTCCTCGGGTTTCCCCGACTTCTTCTGTCATTCACATTTGCATCAAATATTCTCCTTACACTTCTTTCCTCGTTCATTAACGCTATATGCCCAAATCATCTGAGGGTCCCTTTCTTAGTCTTACTCATTCCAGCCGTGCATTCTTTGCAGATCTCCACATATACAGTAGAACCCCGATAATTCGAAAAGACGCGTAATTCGAAATTTTTACGAATTTTCTTTGAATATCTGAGTTAGGATCGGCTGCGAATTTTCGATTTACGTAGAAATATATTGTATTTTTATGAAATTACTTTGAATAACTGAACTTGTAGGACCGGCCGTGAAATTCCAATTTACATAAATACATGGTATTTTTACAGATTTACTCCAAATATACTACTCAAACTCGATCTAAGGAGTCTTTTTTTTATTTTTTATAAAATTTCGAATTATGTGGGTATTTGTTAATTCGAAATTTGATTTTTGATATCCCGTGGATTTTGAATTAACGAGGTTCTACTGTATTTCGTCTTATAACCTTTTGATGAAATTCTGACCCCCTTTTTGTTACAGTAGAAACATTTTAAAACATATTAATTTTTCAGGTCAACCCTCTTCAGCATTTCATCACATCCGTTTTTTTTTCTAAAGATTCAATTTGTAATGATTATATTTAATTATAATGAACACCGCTTCAATTTAATTTAATGTATATTATTTAGAGTTTATCCTTTTATGTACATTGATAATAATTTCACTAATAAAATAATTTAAAATTGAATTCCCGCTACTGAAATACTTTAACATTTAAAGAATGATCTCTGCTTGTAAAAGGTCATCCTAGTACCTATGTTAATAGTCTGTATAAATATAATTATATTGCAGGCAGTATGATTTTAATTCTATTAAAATTTGTTTGATGGATAATAAAAAAAGCTGAACTCTTTTGGAGATATTGCCAATTATTTTCATATACAATAAGCACCACCAAACTCTTTTATTTGACAAAACACAAAAAACTTACGGCTGGGTGTGGAGTTTTATAAGTTAGGTACAATAGTCCATTTCACCACGGGAAGCATTATGTGAAATTTAAATGACTATGTCACTGTCCTAATCTAACATAGTATACCTTGTTTATTTCTCAATGGCCAGATGCATTGTGCGCCAAATGCTTCTCAAAATGAATGCACTTAAAAATGGCATTAGACCTAGCACTGTAAATGTAATTTATGTGATATTTTTTGATTAACGTAATTCACACTGTTTACCATTAATTAATTATAAATAAATGTGTAAATCTAGTTAGTTGGCTGGAGTTTTAAATTTCACTCTGTGATAGCAACAGATAGAACTTTATCTAAAGGCGTCCAGAAACATCTTGTGCATTAGTTTTAAAATTAAATGACTACTGAAAATAATGCTGTGGACATTCTGTTTATGTACATTGGGAACTCGGTGAAAAGTTAAAAATATCATGGGTTATGGGAACTAAAGATGGGAATTCTGGCTTTTTGACTTGAACTGACAACGCCTTTAGAATTATTGTTACTGTGAAACTTTCGGTGAAGCAATCTTTGATTGGTAAATTCCCTTTGGTTTGATTGATTGGTGATTCCCACGAACACCTTCTTAACAAGATACTAGTGCATTTGCCGCTATAAGTCCTGTCGATGTTTAGACATTTATTTAAGAAGGTCCTGATTCTACCCCTCAGGGTATGCCCACCTATGACACAATTTGAACCAAACCATTCATAAATTTCCTTTTAAAATGTTTGTTTTATAATTATCATAACGCAGTGCTGTGCAAAATATTGTCAGATCTTCCCTATGTGTCTATAAAATAAAATGCATTATATTTAGTAACATAAATTCTGTTCAAAACACACATAAGTTTAGACTATCACTTTTGCTAAAGCTTTAACTTAGTTGAAAATAGAGTTATTAAAGCTTAATGAAGTAATTAGTGCACTAACTTACATAAAAATAAACACTGTTGGCCGTGCAACGTATAAAATTCATAATTATTAGATCTATCTCAGAACGCTAGTGACATTGCAAAATATAATTTAACCCATTCATGACGAACTATTTTTTTTTCGAATTTCGCGCAGAAAATTCACAGAGTGGTTGGTTTTGAAAGTAGAATAAGAACGTTTTTTTCGGAATTTGAAAAAATCGTCTCCTCATCCCCCAGGAGCCTCGAGAAGGATGAGGTCCATATGGATCTTTCGGCAAACAACTAGTCAGAAATTTCATTTTTTCATCTTTATTGTTCAAAAAGTGTCATTTTCAACAACATTATTTAGTGTGATAGCCCTCGAAGCATTTCACGCATAGTCCGACCTTACATGTGATGCAACGGATGCGCTGCTTGCTTTTACAAGATGCACAAGACAGTTTTCCTCCCTTATTAGTCTCAGTTATCGGTATTGGCCCAGGATAATGGGGGACGGAGGTATCATACTGCATCGCCGTTTGACCTATTTTGGTGAGTTTGTCGGGTGCCTTGAAGTATTTCTTGATAGAATACTTCTCGCAGTAATGCTTTGATATTTCTTCACGGAATTCTAACTGCCCCAATTTAAAATTGCCCGTGGCTTTGCACTTCAGAAGCCAGCAATTCTGAATGGTTACATCAATGGCCCAGGTAAAAATGGACCACCACCATTTCTGTTGGCGAACAGTAATGCGATAACATGCAACGTTTTGGTCCATTCTGTTAGTTCATATTCGTGTTATATTGATGAATTGCATATGGCCTCTGTATACTGATCTTTTTTTGCTCCTTCCGTGAGTAACGGCTTGCTAGATCCAATGGATTCTTTCCGTATTTTGTTGAAGCTACAGAACAAACAGCGTTATCGTTGCCTTCTTCTTGGGGATAGGAGATGAACTGGGAATCCGATTGTCTCGAATTGTACATGTGCCATTGTATCCATAAAAATGCAAATAGTACAGCAATGGCATACCCGTAAAAAGATTATCAAAGTAGAAGTGATATGGCAATTCGCGCTTTTCCACTGGCAATTGATCGACCAACATAAGTAGTGGTGAAGCATTCAAGCCTACAACACCATACTCCTTTGGAATCCGGGGATTGCTGCCTTGGTAGATCTCAAAATTGATCAAGTAACCGGAGGGTGTATTTAGGCTCCACACTTTATATCCGAATCGAATGGGTTTGCCTTTTATGTATTGCTTACATCCATGGCGGCCATAGTATGGAATCATCGATTCATCATAACTTAAATTTTCTTCTGGGTGGAAGTTTCGCATAAACCGTTCAATAAGCCTATCTGTAAATGGACGTAACTTCCACATCCGGTCTGCACTATTGAACTGATTTGGTGAAGCAAAGTGTATCATTTTGTGTATCTGTTCAAATCTATCACGAGACATGGTGGACGCAATCTGCTTATTGTAGAAAGGGCGAGAGCTGCTCCAGTACAATCGAGTTGATGGAATCGGGCATAATCCCGATGTTATAAGTATACCCATGTACGCTTTGATATCCCCGACAGTTAAAGGTGATACTTTATGACTATTTTCAGGGTCTTGCTTGGTCTGATATTTGTTGGATTCTGTAACGATGAATTCGTACATTTCGTTGTCAAAATTTAGTTCAAATAATTCCACCGGTGATAAAGCAGCTACGTCGGTATAATTTCCTTCGGGAAATATGCTACAAACAATTGGCGTCACATCGTTAGACTTCCATTGAAATATAGTTTTCGGACCAGGCATACGTTTTGGAATGCGATAAGGTGGTTCAGGGGGATCATTCACTATGTCTCCAGTACTAATACGGCATCGTTTCAAAGGAGGCTCGAAAGAAGTGCTTGCAGACGCTTGACCGTGTGATGCTGAAGCGTCGAATAAATTTATGTCGAAGTCACTGAAAGTTGAATCCAAACGCTCGTCTCCGAAATGCTCTAGATTAGGGTTCTCTTGATCTGAATCATAATCGGGCGTATCTTGTCCCTTTTTGTGTCGACGGCGATTTACGATTTGGCAATTAGAAAACAATTGCGCTCGAGAAATATTGGCAATTATTCCACCGTCATCTTCATCAGCTGAATCTGCTCCGGACAAATCACTCTCATTTGGCGGCTCCACATACACATCCACATCCACTACCTCATCATCCTCCAAATTCGTATCCGATTGTTCTTCAAGCAGTAACATCACTTCTTCAACAGTCAGACCCCTAAAAAACACGAAAAAACAATGAAATCTGCGAAAAATTACAATTTATGTATAGTGAGATCTGCCGAAAGGTCCATATGGAGCCAAAAATCAAAACCTTCAATTCAAAGTACTCTCTTTGATACAATAAGGATTATTTTTGTAACAATATGTCTATAAATAGTTAGTAAATTTCATTCTTTACGGATCATAAACGGTTTTGGAAAAAAAAAATCAAATCTACACATAAGTTTATTGGATTACTTACTTCACTCGCTTTGACATTTTGAAAAATTTGCACTTTTTTTCAAACTCCGTTTATACACGTCTGTCCACGCCGGCACATGCAAACGAACTGAGCGCCTCTAAGACAAACGTGTTCGTACATGCTTGTAGACTACATAAAACTGAATTTCGCATCGCCATTTTAATATATCGGCATGATGTGACTAATTGAGGTCCAACACTTTTTCGAGGTCCATATGGCACCTTCGTCATGAATGGGTTAACAATACAATTAAAACACAATTATTACTTACATAGGTCTAAATTTCAACATCTTGATTTACACAAATTAAATTAAAACAATTGTATGGTTCATACTTCCGTTGTGATTTGTTTGCCGGGTTAAATTCTCAACAATAATATTTTTCACTTATTTATAAAGATAAATTAAAGAATTTAGTAAATTGGCCACTATCTAGAAATGCGAAATGTGATAATTTCACACATTGAAGGATTTAGTCATGCCAAATTATAATTATTGTTGTACAATTCTCATTTATTGTAAAAACCTGATTTTATTACTGCTGATGCAATGACATTACAATCTATAGACATGTTGTAGACATTTCAAAAGTGGCAAGTGAAATACACAGTAATTGTTGTACTTTTGATTTAGTGGTTTTTGTACTAAACTCTCATGCGTCGTGTGATGTTGCTATCTTTAACCAAATTACATAAATGAGTGCCAAAATGCCCCCTCGTGTGTGATGAGCTAGGGAATAGCATATCATTTTTAAATGCATGCAAATTACTTAATTTTATAAATAGTGCAATTATTTCGATAAATCGTTTCCTGAAGATTTAAAACATCAATTTACAGAAAGCGAGATAGTGAATGTAGCAACACACAAGTATAAAAATGTCAACCTACTGACATAAGGTCGTCTCATACAGCCTTCCCTATTTGTATTAGTGTAAGCGAGTAGGTGTATCTCATCATATCAATCGCACCGTGATGTAGAATGTAATATTCACCGCAACTTTTAAATACGAAAACGCCACCCAATCCTATATCTATTTCGTTCGTACACATATGTTCTTTGGATGTCTATCTTTGTCATATGTGAACAACGTTTAAATTAAGAATTTACTGGAAACAAGAGTGTTTGTTGCTTGCCACATTGCCATAACGGGTCTAGTGTATTGTAATGTCACCGTGCTGATGTAGTACTTTTATCACCAAAAAATGGCTTTTTAGAAAGACTTGGTAATATGTTATACTCGGTTATGGATCCCCAGCCAAGTAATGAACCATGTGATGCATATTATTAAATTTGAGCACCACGTCTTCACACCATTAGCGGATGCAGAATTGATATACGCTTTGTGTTCATCTTTGCTATCCCTAAAGGGAACAGCATGATCGCATAAACCTTAAATATGTATAAACAAATTGTGATATTTACGTGACCAGGTTGTCCTGTATTTATGTTGTATCATGAAGCCATTTGATTTATTAGAGACAAATTAAAAAAAAAAACTAGAATTAATATTTTTAAAACTCATCTGTGTAAATTTTGGCTTTATTGAATTTAGTTTTGTTTTCATGACATTAGAATAAGGTGCCTTTGGCAGACTTACATTAATTCAGATATCATTTTTATTATAATATTATAAATATAAATCATTTGTACACTTTATAAAATTTTATATATCCATAAAATATGTGTGCATTTTTCAAATTCAACAATCCTAACTTCCTTAACATATTGCAAACTCTGTATGTTTTATGATGTGTAAATTATATACATAATACATATTGTATGTAAAATATTATATATGTAGTACATTCCCTTCAGTAAATAATTAACCTTAATTTCTGTTTCTTTTACCTTTAAGAATATGTATGTAGTAACTTTAAGAAAATATCTAATTATGTTTGAAATATTATTTAGTGGCTTGGACTAGTCAACTTATTGTCTTCAGATGTTACGATCAAACTGGTTTGCCACGTCTTTTAATGAGATTACATTAAAACGTCCTTTAACAAAACAAGAATCATTTAAGTAAAAAGCAATCACTATGTGGTTTGTCATATGTAACAAAAATAAAACACCTCTTATGTGTAAAACCACAAGTTTTAAATTAATTTATTTACCGACCGGCTTCGCTTTGATCAAGCATCATAAGGTGCTTAATGCTCGAGAAATAATAGTAATTAATATTTATAGTATTAATTTATACCCTGATGATGCTTGAGCAAAAAAAAACCGGTCGGTAAATAAATTAATTTAAAACTCGTGGTTTTACACAAAATAAGTGTTTTATTTTTATCAAAAAAATGTATGTTATGTATGTACTGAAGAAACAAAAAAAAATTGAATTGTGTTATGTTGAATTGATATTTCTCAATTGGTTTTCATTATTTTGCAATAAATTAAATTACCCATTCGGCTGTTTCTTTACTGTCAATGTTTATCATTGTAGTAGGTAAAAATATATGCTGGTTTTTTTTTTTCACATATAAAATACCATAAACATTTCTCACGTAAAGTGCCAAATAAATGAATTATTCGTCCACAATTAATCTGTTGTCACAATATTCTACTCAAACACAAATGAAAACATATTGCCACATATCAAACTTATTTATAAATTATATTATTTTTATTTCAGGAATAATTGGCTTTCCTAGAATATAATGTCACCTTTTAAGTCAAATTAAAATATTTTGTGTCTATTTTACATAGGGTAAGAAAAGCAACCAAAAAAATGATGTTTAATGGAATTAGGTTAGTTATTATAACAGGTAACATTTATGTTTCTGTTTTGGTAAATTCTTTTGTACATGAATTTATGAAATTTTAGTATTATTTTCTGAATAAAGAAGATGATACGATAATATTTGTATTTAAATTCACACTATGTTTTGTATATTTTGATGGTGAATTAATATATTGTAATTTATTTTATAAATAATCTTTTTATTGCATTGCTTGATTAATATAAAACTTTGCACTTAATGAAATTTTTAAGTTTCTCTCTTATGTGGGTGAATTTCATTTTGAATAAAAAAGACCAGGTTGATAAATTTTACTAGGAGTTGAATGGAATATTGAAGTTGGATAATTATTGAAGAAGCTACTCTTATTAGGAGGGACAGGGAACAATGTGGAAATATAAACAAATTGATAAAAGAGAATGATCAGAAAGGCTTGTGAATGTTGGTGAACCATTTTGACATGAAGAATGAAATAACAATAATTCATAAGTAGATAGGTTTTAAGTACATACTTTACTTATCCTTTAACAAATTCTTATTTAATCAAAGGAATGTTTTTAAACCAATTAAACTAATCTTGTAAAAACATTACATGTATTTGCTTTCAAGCAAGAATTTATTATGCATCGTTATCCGTTGGCAAGCGAGAATGAATTGAAGACTGCATGATTACTTCCCTTACATTATTAACTTCTAATAACCTCACAATGTATGTACATATTCATTTATCCTTTTTTGTATATTACTTTGAATTATTGTATTCACACTTGGAAATAATGTTTAAAATGGATAGTCAACTTATTGACTTTGTTAGTTTTCTTAAAATTTACAAAATAAATTAGGTTTATGCACATTTTAACTTGTTTCATTACTGCATAATATGGAGTATTATTAACCTGTAATATCACCATACGAAAGAAGAAGAAGAAGAACCTGTAATATGTGTGCCCATGGAAAAAATCCCAGAAACAAGATGTATTAATGGATAAGTCGGCATTCAACAGGTACAAATTTTGTAACCATAAGGATATTCCGGCAAACAAGCGGTTAAATACTGTATCATTGATTGTGAAGTAAATTTAGCTAATACAAATTGTAGAACCTACAAGTGATTTGAAAGAGATTTGCTATTATTTATAGCCTTCTTGTAACTTGTGCAGTTGAACACATTTTGATTTCACAAGATTTTCAGTGATTTTAAAAAACACTACTCTTGAGATGATTTTGCAAATGCTGACAGAGCAGTATCATTTTTATAATAATTTAACAAATGCAACTTAATAAAAGAGTGAGTGAATTGCAGTACCCTTAATTAATTTAATACAAGGATAAAACCTATAACATACCTGCGTACTGGGTACATTTTCTAAGTGAAAAGCACTCAATTTCGGTCACAGGCCACCTCTGCTTATCATAAATAAAAGATAAATGGTTTAAAACAGATACATTTATTAACCGAGGCAAGGCGAAATAACAGACTAGATGGTAAATTACTACATTCATATAAATATCACAATAATAATAATTATTTTTAATACACAAGCTTAATAATGGAATGGTAAAAATCGATAAAAATATAAGAAATAAAAACAAGTACATATTGAAAGGCGGTAATAATATCTAAATGATCCATATCTTATGGATCTCAGATTGCACAAAACAGGACTGAAGAAGCGTGGACTTGACTGTAATACAAACTATGATTACAGGATTCATTTTAGAAATCTAAGGGATCATTTTGCATTCATGTATCAATGGTGAATGGTCTTAACTCTAAAGATTTTATTTGTTAAAAAAAAATTATAAACCCTAAAATTTGTAATGTAGTTATTATTTATAGTGGTGAAAAGGAAGTAACTTCTATCCAACTGCCTTTCTAGGTTTTTCAACTGTCTACTATCAATAGTACGAGTTTATAAGGCATACAATAATCTTTTATATAATACATAATTATATCTCATTCGAGTAGGTGGAATAAAAAAAATTAAGTACATTTTTATTTTACCTGAATATCAAATTGGCAAGATTTTTAGAAATGTGTTATTTATCCAATGAGTACTTGTATGCATATTAAATTTTTTAATTATGTTTATAAGCAGTATTTTGTTCATAACATTTTACAATTTTGTTATTAAATAAAGATTGAGCTTTTGCTCTAATCAAGTGATTTTTTGGTTTATAAAAGACCTTCGCGTGTTCTATTTCAGTTGCGGTGATTCACGAGTTGTGGCCTAGTCAGTGTAAATATTGTACATTTTGCTCAGCCAGTTGCACGCCTTGCTTGCCACTTAGTGGCCGCAGATGGCTTATGATGGTGGTGCGATGGTATGGGATGGCCTTAGTGGCGGGGCTATTACACAATGGCCAATCGATAGCCTATCAATGTGATGGGACATTGTGAAGAGGGGGTATTGGTGTTGTGGACCGCGCTTGACCCACTGCTCAATATCAATCAATCATTCTGGTATGTATCGCTTTGTTTAAAATAAATTAACATTCTTATATAAAATAATACCTTTTTATATTTCATGAAACTCAGCTATGGTGATCTACGTATCATTAGACTACTATGAATTTCATAAAATATTAACAATTAAATGCTTAATTAAACTACCTGATGACTTTATCTAGAAGTAGACTGCAGAACATATCAACTGGAGTAAATATATATTAAAGTAAAAATCATATAGTGTCAAGACGTTATTGCGTCACTAGAGTCTGCAAAATCGTACCTTAGAAAAGATAAAGTGACTTAATTATATGTAGGTATTTAGAAAATGTGTTTGAACTTGAAATCAGATCTTGGAATTTCCCACAAAATTATTTTCCATTTAATCCACAAATAATGCATGTAGAATGATCTAAAACATTTGTACATAATCATTACACAAGATTTACTTTAAATGTAACAAATACAAATAATAAATGTAATTATGTATTAATATGCATAATAGGTAAGAGAAATCTGGAACTCTTTGAATATAAATTAAAATTTTATGCTAAAATATAAATAATAATAAATTAATGTTTTGATTTTAAATTTAGCAAGTTATATTATGTTATGTACATATTTAATTATGTACATATTTCATACACTTTTTGGTAAAATCAAAACCAGTAAAAAATTCCAGAGCGGGTTTTGCAACTGTACCGTTGGGAGTTACTTTTTGTCACCAAAAGTTGGATTGTACTAAACATAATACATATCCAAATAAAGAACACACACAATATTAAAATGTGACTATCGGGCCAAAAATACTTATTTCGACACACAAAATTATATGATTAAAAAAATGAAATATTCAAATTAATATAATTTCCATAAATATGTAATTTAGGGATGTGGATTAAAACAGGTTTGTAAATCTATTGTTATGTATGTATAAAGAAAGTCATGAGTTTCTGGCTGTAAGTACTGTTACACTGGTTTTTTCTTCGTGTTTCACATCTGTTGGAGGTTGGGTAACATCATTAACCCGGACTTTTCGAGGCTTTGGCCTGGAATGGAGATGTGTTGCAGCTGAATCAAGCTTGAATATTCGTTAGTAACAGTTCTTTTTCATACATCTTCTCTTGTCTTGTGATGGCCTCTGCACAGGTTCCTCGGTCCTAGGTAATTCTGAGCATCATGCAACCACTGACTTTGTCAAGTTCTGTTTTTATTTCAGTTCTGTCAAGCAACTAGCCTGCAATGATATAATAACAGAACTTGAATAGGACTTGCACAGAACTCAAAAATGAACGTTGAAATTTGATGAATTGTTCAAATTCTCCGAAACAACTCGTCCTTAGTGTTCAGTTTTTATCGTAAAATAAAATTATAAGTAAAAATTACAACTTACGTAAGTTACTCACAAGTGCCTTTACATAGGCATCTAACTTATGGTAATTAATGCTCACTCAATTTTAACTTATGTAAGTGCTCACAGCGACCGATACATCTGTAAGTTTATTTGTGTTAAGATGACTTCCTGTTAACAACGATTTGCTGTTGTCTAACTTATGCAATTTTGTCAATAAAGGGCTCAAATAAAGTGTTGGAATAGAAGTTGGCTTGAGAGAAACGAATCCACACTTTTGTTCCGTTAACGGCGGAATTGAATGGAGGACCAATTCTTTAAGTTATTTAATTTTATCAGAATGACAGCAACCGACTTTGAATTCAAATACGTCATGTTAGAAATAGATACATTGAGATTAGAAAGGATTGGACCGCTAATTAAAAAGAAGATGCTCGTTTTCACAAAGCTTGAAAAATAAATGATAATATATGTTCAGTTTTCGGAATCAGAAAATTTTCTTTCCGTTTACATTCATTTTTAAAGTGCTTATTATAATTTTATGTAGTGTTATTTTTCATATTGTTTTCGGGAGATGATAAATTTTTTTATCCAATTATCCTAATCAGATTTTAGTTCAAATAATAAAATATATTTTTTATAAGAATTAAAACCTTTCAAAAACCTGTCTTTTAATTTTTGGCATCTCGCATCGGCACATTTAGGTACCATTTCATATGGTAAGCGTCTAAACTTATCAAACTGTAAGTTCACATGGACGCGAATAGACCTGTCAAAAACTTACACCTCTTACGACTTCTATTACTTGCTATAAATTACAATAAGTGACTTATGGTATTGTGTCCGGTAATTTTGCCATAAGTCATTTACGTAAGCGATTTACAAGAAAAAACTTATGTGTGTAAAGGCAGCCTCATACTGTTTAATTTATGACCAACAGACTTCTTAAAATGTACATTATTCACATTTCATTATATTATAAATGAAAAATATTCAAGATATTCTAATAAAATTGACAAAATTATAGTATGCATAAGTTGATGGCAATATCTTAAAATATAAATTATAAAAGTTCAAAATGTGAGCAGAAAATGACAATTTTACTATCTTCATTCAAGTGGGAGATATTTTATAATAAAATTAATTAATTATCAAATCATCAGTGCCAATATGCTCCACCTATATAAACGGATTTAAATTTAATGCTAAGTAAGCCACAAATCTTCTATAATGTATACATATTATTTACTCATTTCAACTAAATTGAATCAACGCACGGTAAATCTTCACGGTCAGTTATTTACGATTCTTGAACCTTTGCTTGGCGTTGACTTCACAGAAGAACTTGAAGCTATCAATAAGTAGAGTTTAGTTTTAAAGATCCGGTCTTTGATTGAAAAGACAGTACAGACACAATCAGACCCCGGAAGGCACAGATTGGCAGGAGTGATGATATTTGACAAATGATATAGCGGCGAGCTCCTTGCAGAATTCCTCCACTACGATGAGACTCTCAAACACTGGCTCGCTTTTCTCACTGAAAAAAAAAAGAAATTACAAACATGGAAGAAAATGTAATTTATTTATCTAATTAACATGTGTTAAGATAATTGTTCTAACATTGCTTATGAACTTACTTTTCTTCACTAGAATTATCACCAAGTAACCTCTGCCTGGTTTGTTCGATGATTGTTTCAAAATTCTTCACTTTGGGTATTTGTGCCAAAAAGACTTTAGCCAGTTTCTGCAGTGACTTGAACAGAGTCGGCACGTTCTTTCCCGTCGGCAACACCGGGTTCAACAGGTACTCGTGAAGGTAGGGATGGGGCATCATGGCCAGCTTAGAAAAGATGGCCGTTAATTGGAGATTTATTTGATAGGGCTGATTGTGCATGTTGGACAGCAGTTTGAAGAGAGCCCGGAAAAAGGGACCTTCGTCAAAAACTATTTCCTCGTCTTCGGCCATTTCGCTCAAGCTGCAGCGATCTCGTGGACTTAAAACTAACTGTTGGTGGAAGGAATTCGAAAATACTTCTTGTGGATTTATAATTCCTAATTCTTTATCTAATTCAAATGTCTCTGCATCCTTTACATTTACTTTTGTTTCTGTGCTTTTGAGTCCTAAACTTTCTTTCTTTCTAGTTTTGCAGTTTGTGTTACTATTTTCTGCAAAGCAGCTGTCATCAGAATTGCCATTTGGTTTTCCTTCTTTGTCATATAGATTGACAGATATTCCGACGGATCTGGTTTCTGGGGGGTTTTTGTATCTTTCGTAGGCTCTGCACGGGGAGCAGTTGTTGTGGAGGTCGGCTTCAGGGCGGCTGTCACAGCTGTGGGTGGAACTGGAGGTGGGGTCGCTCCACACAGCCTCAGTTGGCCAGTTGAAAGTGGATGTCGCCTCCAGCCAACCCTGGAAAAAAGCATCATCAATAAAGATTAAAAACATATTTCGAAGGTACTTAAATTTCGTAAGAACCACAAAAACCACTGAGTTATTAAATGTGCATAATACATCACCTTGTTCAAATGCAAATAGGAAAAATGTACATATATATTGTTTTAGTTACCAAGTAGTGCCTATGAGCATCCTGCATGTATTGCTCGTAGCCCACACCTCCAGGATCTGAGAGCAAACTTCTTGGCAGCAGAAGGAGGAAGCTGGAAAACAAAACCCAACAATAATATTCAAATACGAAAAGAAAATACACATTTTTCTTTTACTATTTTTATTCAATTAAAAATAATTTGGTAGTGAAGTTACCTGTTAATAACCTTGTGGATATTACTGAGGGACATGGGCTGAGCTGCTTCCGGCCAGTGGGCAAATGTATCATCTATGCGTCCCTCACAAACTTTCTTCAATGTTTGTCTGCAACATAAATAAACATCATTAAATTGTATTATAGACTGAGCGTAGTTCTGTTTTAACTCGACCGTTTGGCTTTTCATCTGCCGGGAAATTTGTTTGTAAGTTTCATTTTCGTATTGAAAATTTGCTGCATCCACATTATTATTTAAGCAAGCCATACTTTGACTAGACGGCTATAAATAAACAACTCACTAGATCGATATCTTTAGGCTTTTTGTATGAACAAATTGGTCCTAAAAACATAGATATACCAATATATAGACAGTTACAATTCTTATTCGGAGCCTACTTATTATACTATACTCTGATGAAAAACTATGAAAGTTTACTCCATAGACTTTCAGAGTTTTTCATTGGTGGATACAGTCAATCATATGACGTCACAATATTTCGGTTCCAATATTCGATCGGAGTTATACCACCTGCCGCTACCTTTGACTAAGCTTTTCAATATTATGGTACCTACCTGCCTGAAGAAAAAGAATTTTTAATTGAGATAGTAGTTTTTCTTTAGAAAAATTGTATAATTCCTTATTTGAAATTAAAAAAATGTTACATAAAATATTACATATACGGTTTACAATTAAGTAGGTATCTATATTTAAGTATCTACTTACAAATCTTATGATTTCAGAGAAAATGTTGGTTTTGATTTATTGAATGGAAGAAAATTGGAAACATAATTTTTTAGAGGCAAAGTCTACTAGAACTACTAGTTTACCGGCTACCAAAACTGTAACTCGATGACCAGTTGTTAGTGTAACAATTCAGCTAGTACCTATTGCTTTCGCGTTCATGCTGCAGCGACTGCGCATTTAGGCGATCCCTCTCCTCGTCCTCGGGGTGGTAGCACTGGCGCTGCGGCGAGTGGTAGCTGCGCCCCTCAAGGAAGCCCAGCACCAGGCAGTGCAGGATGTGCTCTGAACTCTTCTCCAGCATTGTCTGAAAGGTCAAATAACCAAATATATTAGTCAAAGGTCAGATATGGGAGCAGCCTTGATTGAAGACTGTCTCTGAAACAGTTAACACAAATCATACTTGAGAACTAACCTCAAATAACCTCAAGGTTTCCAGACACAAGTGCTGGCCGCCTTCCAAGCAGTTCTCTATTAGGGTTTGCAGAACAGGGCTGGCGGGCCTCACCGTCACACTCGCACAGTCGCCCACGAGCCAGCGACTTATTTCTAAACAGAAGAACAAGACAAATTATTACTAGTCAAAGATACTTGCTTGTTAAACTTCCTGAAATAAAAAAAATAACATTTAATTGCCTCAACTCAATGACATTACAATACATCTTGACTTGTTATTGTCTCACAAACTCAAGACAAAATGTGGCAAGTAAGAACACTCTTATGTTTCCAGTAAATTCTTAATTCAAACGTTGTTTATGTGTAACTAAGATAGACATTCATAGAATATGTGCATACGAACAAAATAAACTATAGTGGCTGGCGTTTTCGTATTTGCGTTGAATATCACATTCTATATCACGAGGGTGACTGAGATAACAACAAATGCTTACTCGCTTACACTATAAGACGAACACGGAACGCGGTATTAGAGACCTGCTGCTATACTTATGTGTTGCTACATTCGCTATCTCACTTTCTCTAACGGCGCTGAAATTCTTTGGGAAATAATTGTATTGTTATATAATCATTGCTATTTATCGGACACACTCTTCTGCTATAACCACATACATAGAAGAATTAAAAAAAATATTACAACATCATAGAAAAAAAAAAACAATACTCATCGGAGATATTAACGTAAATATCGCTAATGACTACTCCTCTGACGATAAAGATAACTATTTAAATATGTTAGCAGAATTAAATTACATTTCATGTATAAATTCATACACCAGAAACATTATCGGACAATGACCATCTTGTATCGATCACATATTCACAAACACCAAAGATATACAAAATATATCATCTGCGGTAATTAAAACAGCTGTAACGGATCATTTTGCATGTATATTTAAATATGACTACAAACATCAAAACCTCTCATTACCAACCACAACGGCTGTTAATAATACTGATAAATACAACTATAGTATTAATATAAATTCTCTCACTAAAATATTAAGTAACGAAAAAGAATGGCAAGAAATATATCAATGTAACGATGTAGAAGAATGCTGAAAAATATTTGATAAAAAACTGAGTTTTCACATAAATGCTTGTAGAAATATTACATCTAACAAAACATCTTCAAAACTAAAGCCAATCAAACCATGGATAACTCACGGATTAATCATCTCAATTAGACACAGAGAAACACTCTACAAACAATATACAAAACAACCTCCGGAAAATATAACATTACAAAAACATTTTAAAGCTTATAAAAAAAAACTTACATATCTAATAAAAAACACAAAGGATGACTACTACAAACAAAAACCTAAATTATCTGGAAATGACAGTAAAAGGATTTGGTCCATCATAAATGAAATTGTCGATAAAAAACATTTAAAAAATAAAACAATCAACAATGTAGACCATAATGATTCAAAAATCTGCTGTAAAGATAAACCTCTAGAAGCCGCAAATGTATTTAACAATTTTTTTGCTAATGTAGGAAAAAACCTCGCTAAAAAAATCCAACAAGGCCTTACCCCAAATGACCCAAATACTACAGTAAATAATGAGCATAAATTTGAATTATTTCAACCAACAACACCAGAAGAAATTGAACAAATTATTACAGGTATGAAAGGAGGTTCTGCCCCTGGTTTTGATGGGGTCACAATACAAACACTGAAATGTATAAAATCACAAGTTTTAAAACCATTGACTCATATAATCAATACAAGTTTTCAAAGCGGAGTTTTTCCATCGATGTACAAACAATCTGTAATTATACCAATATTTAAAACCGGCAATCCGGAAGAACCAACCAATTACCGCCATATTTCTTTACTATCAAACATTGCAAAAATATTTGAAAAAATTGCCAAAAAAAAAAAAAAAAAATTTAATAATGATTAATAATATAATTCACGAAAACCAGTTTGGATTCGTGGAAAACAAAAGCACAAAAGACGCCATTGCTAAATTATCTAGTACCATACAAGACGCTTTAGACAAATCATTAAAATGTGTTGGTATTTTTGTTGATCTCCAAAAAGCCTTCGACAGCATATCTCATGTCAAACTAATACAAAAATTAAAGATCGTGGGTTTTAATGACACAGCATTAAGTTGGCTAAAAAGTTATCTTCATCAAAGAACACAAGTTGTAAAAATTAATCACGCATCTAGTCTCCCACTCACAAGTGATTTTGGGATACCACAAGGTACTATTTTGGGTCCATTACTTTTTATCATGTACGTAAATGACATTTTTAAACAAAACCTCAGTGGAACAGTTATATCTTACGCAGATGATACAATTATCATAATTAAGGGTAATGACTGGAAAATTGTAAATGAAAATGCAAATAATGACATCCAAATCCTAAAAAACTGGTTCGATATAAATCTACTTACAATTAACGCAAAAAAAAACAATTTATATACCATTCACAATAAATAAATTCAAAACTTACCCCAACATTCATATAATAATACACAACAAAAAATGTAACAAAGATGTTTGTAATAAATCATGTACCATACTAAACCAAACAACTGAAGTAAAGTACCTCGGTGTAATTGTAGACCAACATATGAAATGGAACAGACACATATGTGAACTTGTCAAGCGCATTAGAAAATGTATCTATACAGGGTGTATCGGCACTAACCCGACAAACTTTAACCAGCTATTCCTTAGCACATTTGGAGTAAAAAATGTTATGTACACTTTGCTGTCCGGTAACATTTTTTTTCTTTTAAAAACAAAAAATAAATAAAATTTCCACACTCCGCTACTGCCCACAGTATAGGGGTAAAATAATTGGCAACGCCGCGCTACTGTCATCTCTTTCACACATATTCTGTCTCAAGTCCCGTGTGGTTCCCGCCACCCCGTCTCGTATCAGTGGTCAGTGCTGTTTTGGGAGTTCGCATGTCATCAAGTTTCTAGTTTCGTTTTTGTTTTGTTATCTAAGTTTTTACTGTTGAAATATGCCCCTCAATTATCCACCTGCCGAGCAAGCAGATATTGTTTTTGTTTATGGATTTTGCAATGGAAATTCACGAGCAGCCGTAAGGGAGTATCGCATGAGGTTTCCTGGAAGACGCGTCCCACACCATGCTACCTTTGTCCAGGTTTGTACCCTATCAATTGTTTATTGAAACTATTTACATTCATTGATAATGCCAAAAAGCGCTTTTGAAATTTAAACTGGGAACATTAAAAACATAACAAGGGGCCACCAACTTTAAAAATGTAAATTGTACTTTAGGTGATTTGTGTTCAGTGGTCACTAAACGGCGTTTTAAAAAGTTAATTAATTTTAATCTCTAATAAATGCATCATTCACTGCAATTGAATTCACTCCCTTTCTCACCATGGGATTATTTAAATTACTTGAATTCAATTTCACCCCTGTGAATCCAAGATATCAACCGTACCTAGTTAAGAAAATTATAATTTAAAACACTTTGTTATACATTTTACTATAAAAAAATGAAATAAATGAAGAGAAAACGTAAGTTTTCTGATATGTGCCTAAAATAAGTGTTCTTTAAAAATAAAATGAGTGAAAAAGCCCGCGATTGTTTATTTGACATTATTACTGAGCTGAATAATAAAAGCAGTTGTTATTTGTTGTTTTGTTTCAGATGTATCAACAATTGCGTGACTGTGGCATCGGACGGATTGAAGGCGCCGGCGGAGGACACAACATCGTTCCTGTGGCAGTTGAGGAGAGAATCCTGAACTTAATTACCGAAGACCCCACGCTGTCCGTGCGTCGGGTCGCTCTGATGATAGGACACAGGGAACACATGGCGGTATGGAGAGTTCTGAAGAAGCACGGGCTCAAACCTTTTCACTATAGGCGCTGCCAAGGCCTCATGGAGAATGACCACTTTTCCAGAGTCGTGTACTGCAGAAGAATGCTGCATAATGTCATAAGAGATGCAGACTTCATGAAAAACATATTGTTTACCGACGAAGCACAGTTCACTAAAACAGGAGTGCTAAATGTGCACAACTTGCACCATTGGGCTGAACAAAACCCCAAGCTTGTTCGGGAGTCGTCGAGCCAGGACAGATTTTCCATCAACATGTGGGCAGGAATCCTGGGAAATCAAATACTCGGTCCAATCGAGTTGCCTCCCAGACTAAATGGACCGATGTATTTGGAGTTCTTACAAGTGCAACTGGGCGAGATTCTGGAAGATGTGAACCTCGAATTACTACGGAGAATGTGGTTCCAGCACGATGGAGCCCCACCACACTATTCGATTGCCGTGCGGAACTACTTGGATGTCGAGTTTCCTGGTCGTTGGATAGGCCGTGGAAGTCCGGCCATTGCTTGGCCACCAAGATCACCCGACCTGACCCCCCTGGATTACTACCTGTGGGGGGCTCTCAAGGAAAAAGTGTATGCTAAGCCAATAGCCTCAAGAGAGCAACTGCTCGAACGAGTGATGGAAGCCGCTGCAGAAATTAAAGCAAATCCTGCAAACTTAAATAATCAAAATATAACAAGACTACACGCTTGCATCGAAAATAATGGTAGTCACTTCGAACAAATGCTCCAATAAAAAAATTAACATAAACTACATGTCCGCATTTTCATTTATTATTTATTGGTAAAATTCTCACAATGTCATTCATTTACACATCAATATTACCTACATATCAATATTTAATAAAATCTGTAGAAGAGTATGCCCGTCGGCATTCAACAAGTTTTTCGACAAGTGTGTCGAAAAGCGTCTTCTCTCTTTCCTACACACTAAATATTAATGGTTAAAAATGAGACGACTGATGCTTGTAAGCGCGCCAATACGTAAAAACAACGAAACTCGAATAAGAATTGCCAGGTGGGTTTTTTAATCGCTTTAATCTGACTTTAAACAATAATTAAACACGTAAAAATTATTTAATATAATATTACAGTACAGTACTTTGAACCTTCGCAATAAATTTATTTGATTTTAAGTTTAGTTTGTAGAACTCCATTTCAATTTAGAGATTTTTTTTATTTTAACAGTCTTATTAAAAAATTTATAAAAACAGTGTGTTTATAAACAAGTTCTGCTAGTTGTAATTATTATTACGCGTGACAGCTGTTTCACCTTCTGACGGCATTATCAAACTTTGGTAAAGCCACTTACAGACGACGTAAGTGATAACTTTCTTTTTTTATTATTCTGGCTTTATTGATTTCCGAGTAAATTGTCGTAAATTATTATTTGCTAATCCCAATATTATTTGCTAATGCTAATAATTAAGTGAAATTTTAAACAATGCAATAATAGGATTATTGCATTGTTAATTTCACTTAATGTCGTTGGTATTTCCAACTGATGACTCAGGGGTTTATTTCCCTGAATAATTAAGTATTTTGGGGTCTAATTATTATGCATTTCATTACATCCGATAATTTAAACAATTTTTATGTTGAATTGGGGTAAGTTTTATGGCTAAGGGAA
This sequence comes from Hesperophylax consimilis, assembly GCF_061612785.1. NCBI lineage: Eukaryota > Metazoa > Arthropoda > Insecta > Trichoptera > Limnephilidae > Hesperophylax > Hesperophylax consimilis. Next base: position 16,334,887 of record NC_142850.1, on the reverse strand, counting down.
GGAGTGGAAGGTGAGGAAGTACCTGGATATTCAGATCTGGTCACCAAATACGGCTAGTCATTTCAAGCAACGTTTAAATTCTAAACCTGGATATTCAGATCTGGTCACCAAATACGGCTAGTCATTTCAAGCAACGTTTAAATTCTGAACCTGGATATTCAGATCTGGTCACCAAATACGGCTAGTCATTTCAAGTAACGTTTAAATTCTAAACCTGGATATTCAGATCTGGTCACCAAATACGGCTAGTCATTTCAAGCAACGTTTAAATTCTGAACCTGGATATTCAGATCTGGTCACCAAATACGGCTAGTCATTTCAAGCAACGTTTAAATTCTAAACCTGGATATTCAGATCTGGTCACCAAATACGGCTAGTCATTTCAAGCAACGTTTAAATTCTGAACCTGGATATTCAGATCTGGTCACCAAATACGGCTAGTCATTTCAAGCAACGTTTAAATTCTAAACCTGGATATTCAGATCTGGTCACCAAATACGGCTAGTCATTTCAAGCAACGTTTAAATTCTGAACCTGGATATTCAGATCTGGTCACCAAATACGGCTAGTCATTTCAAGCAACGTTTAAATTCTGAATTAATTAATCAATTACGAAAAAGCGTGGGGTTAAGAATATTTTTTTTAAATTATAGTTGTAATTTATTGTCGATTTTTTAAAAAAATTGCGATATTTTAAATAAAATTTAATAATTATTGTTTAAATAAATTAGCAATCTGGCAGCATTCATTTGCAGGTGGTCAATCCAATGCAGTCATGACGTTTGTGTGAGTGCTTTCCTTTGTCTCAGTGTGTTGCGCAGCAGTTTTATATGAACCGTTTTTTGATTCATCGGGATTGTTTTTAAAACTATACATTCTTTGTACCTTCAAATTAGTGGAAATAAACTTAAGTGTGTCAAGCTGCTCGTTATATTCCGGTAATTCTGGAAGGCTTTTAACATAAGCAATAATATTCATAAATCACATTCCGCGAAGTTGTAAATAACTAAATTTATTAAAAAATATACGTTGTAGGATAGCCTAGCAAGTAACATTTTGACAGAGCACTTACGGTGATTTAAAAAACAACGGCGCTGTTCAAATAATCCAATTATTATTATTGATAAGTACCTAAGTGAGGAAAATTGTTTTTAAAAGTGCTCAGAATTATTGGACTTCGATTATAAATTCAGGAAATCTACTAATTAGTTTCTTAGTTTCAAAATTAGACTATTTAATACGTGAAACGCGTAAGAGGTGAAACCAAAGCATTCCAGAGGTGAAACAATTTAGATACAAAAATAAAACTGATGTGTACAATACAAGAAGACAATCAGTGATTCGCATACGAAAAATGTGAATAATCATTATTGTTAAATAAAATATTTCTTTTCTGGTACTGGATTATGTAATACGGGCTTCGTTCGCAGCAACACGCGAGAGTTGCGATGTTGCTTTCAAATTTTGACAAAGGATAAAACAGTGGTGACATGTGGTGAAAATATGTTTAATTAATTTTTTATTAAAAAAAAACGTTACCGGACAGCAAAGTGCACATAACATTTTTTACTCCAAATGTGCTAAGGAATAGCTGGTTAAAGTTTGTCGGGTTAGTGCCGATACACCCTGTATATTCATTAGATTAAGAAATGTTCTCAAGCTAAACAACCTGAAAAAAAGTCTACTACGCACTAGTCCAATCGTTACTTCAGAATGGAATCATTGGGTGGGGAGGTGCATATGAAAAAATTTTAAGCTCTGTAAAAGTGGTACAAAAACTAATTATAAAAGTAATTTTGAAAAAAAAACCAACATTCTCTTCAGCATCATTGTTCAAAATTTTCGAAGTACCAAAAATTGAAGACCTCTATAAAAAAGATGCAATATTACAAATATATAAAGAAACTGTAATAAAAAAACTTAAATTTAACTCATCCTTAAGGCATAATTTTAACATCCAAATTCCTCTATTTTCAACACAACAAATGCACAATAATTACATTTACAAAGGCATAAGATATTTTAATAGTCTTCCCGAAGAAGTGAAAAAAATACCAGATTTCATTTTATTCAAAAAGAAGGTCAAATTTATCTTTAAAAAAAAATTTAATTTTTCTTCTTAATTCATGTTACAACCAAAATTAACGTCACAATCCTCTTTTAAGTTTATATTTATTGTACTGTATTTATGTTAATTACTGATATAAACATGAAATAATTGTGAAATAACTCCTACGCCAAGCTCAAGAGCTAGCACTCTTCATTGGAGTAGAAATTCAATAACATATGTTTTTCACTATTACCTATTATTACCTAATTTTATGTACAATGTAACAATGTTATAAGTTAAACAATAAAAAAAAATAAAAAAATTTATAACAATAAAATAAGTTGTGTGTATTTAGGAACAAAATCTTATTTCTCGGCTTTTAATAGTGTTTTTCTGAGTAATGAAAACAAGTTCTCTTCACCCACAAGGGCATTTTGTCACTTTTTTTATGCAATTTACTTAAAGTGTGACGAATCAAATTTCGTCATAAATAAATTTGAATGTTAAAATGAGTGTGTCCCGCAATGTGCGCCCAAAGACAAAGAAAGTGTTGACAGACGTGGGTTGTAAGGAAAGAAGTGAGAAGTGCGGGGTAGAGCGACAGGTCCTACGAGCTCAGGGAGGAAGACAGTCAACACCGAGGCAGGGGAGAGAGGAGACCGAGACAGGAGTGGTGGTGAAGTACGCGTTCCCCTCCCAGCGGTGTGATGCTGGGCGGTGGATGAAGAAGTTACAGTTGAGTTAGAGAAAGTGATTTTCAAGATACGTTATCCTCCGCCCGGCGACGTAATGCTGGGCGTGAGGCGAAGTGCGGTGACCAGAAGCGGCCGGGAGGGCCTGATTTGCAAAACTGCAGAAGCTGCCACCTAGGACTTCGCCTTACTAAGGCCAACGCACAGAACCAACTCAGCGACAACAGTGTAGTTACAGTGAACAATGACTATTGGAATAGTGAAGAAGCAACCCAAACCATATGACAACTAGATAAGTTATAGATGTAAGTAAATCTAATTATAATTTAGATTTAGTATTAAAGCTTGACAAACCCAATTAAAATCGAGACTCATAATTAATAGATGTTCTTAATTAAATTCACCTCCCTAGTCCCCACACAAGCGACCCGAATTGTTAAGGAGGCAGGAGAGGTAAGTATAAAACAGCAATATATTTAAATACATATAATTCTGAGCTAGTTGCCGGAGGATATGTAAACGATATTGTTAAAAAAGGTAGCACAAAACTATGAAATCGAAAGCAATAGTTAGTACGATCATCTCCAGAAAAGTTCCCACAAAAAAACTCAACACATAAACACGGTACAAGGTTCACAGAAAACCTATTAATCCCAAAAGCAACCAAAACTATTTTTCAAAAAGTACCACACTACATGGCCATTAAAATATATAACAACCTTCCACGTAGCATCAAACAAATAACCGACACACTTAAATTTAAATCAACACTAAAAACATTTCTTTTAAACAAATGTCACTACACCTTGAAATACCTTACATGAATTAAATACCTCTGTTTTATTTATATTTTTTATTTATTGTTATTTATTTTTATTTATTTGTTAACATGTAATTGTTGGGTTATGTGATATAATCTGTATTTGTTGGGTTAGCTGGAAGAAATAGGATGTAACCTATAAGTTATACCCTTTGTACTCTTTTTGTGCAATAAATATTTTTTTGAATTTTGAATATAATTGTCTTGCTTTTGGCTTGCCACTTTGCGATTTCTAAAGCATGTCTATATATTATATTGTAACGACTTTGCCTCAAATAGTTCAATTCCATCTGTACAGAACTTTTTTTTTAAACATTCAGACTCAGTTTGGATTATGTCCATCAATAATTTATTTATTGTAACCTTACCATTAAGAAGTTCAGTTGAATCGATGGATTTCAAACATTTTCCAACAACGGCAGTCACCAATACAGCGTGATGTCTTCCGGCCAATCCAAGCTCTAGTTCTGCAGCTAAGAAATGCCACCTTTAAACAAAAGTACAACTTACAATCTAATTATACAATGTGATTTAATATAGGGATCTTGAAAAATAATAAAACGAATATTATAAAAAATACATAAATATGTAATACAACTGTCAAATTGTGAAAAAAAAACACCAAGAATTATTTTTGCCTCCTGCTGCAAAGGATTAAAAATTTGAAATAAGAATCACACACCATTACCATCTAATGAAGGTAGGAACTTAAGAAATATACTGAAATAAAGTACCTACTTAATATAAGTTTCTGTTACAAATAATATTATTATGATATAACATAATAAAATATGATTCCTATAATTTCAAATAATAGGAATCCTTTATTGTGGTTACCGTAGTGTTCTTGCTAAGCCCATCGCTATAACCGTGTGGCATTCCTTAGCCAGAGTATCGCAGTAATCCAGCCAGGAAAGAAATCCCGTAGTCTCCCTTAATCCAATTGATTTTGTGCATCGGTCAGCAAATTCCTGACTCGCGTACCTGTTGGACATAACCAATCTAATTATTAGTGAGGAAGTGAATAAAAGTTTTATAAACACACATATTTAATTATTCAGGGGTAATATACAAAGAAGTCAAACGAAAGAACCCTGCAACACAATATTGGGATAAAAGGAAGATGGCTGGCTATAGTCAATTGACATATTTGTGACCAATTCACCATGGTAATGAGACCATCCAATAGAGCCAAAGAAATACATTTTTATTTATTTAAATGATAATACATTATTCCCAATGAGTTTAATAAATATCATTTCAGGAAAGACAACATTATACAACTACAGTCAAACTTGGTTATAACGATCACGGAAATAGCGAGGTCATGGTTATAATGAGCAATTATAAAATGATATTTTAATTCGTGCTTGTTTTCATACAATCGTATGCTGTTATAACGAGGTTTCATAATTGATGTAACGTCCAAATATTTTTGTCAACACGATTTCTAAATAGGTAAATACATATTTGCGTTTGAAAAAAAAACCCGATTCTCGAAACCAGTCATAAACAAGACAAAAGGATGCCGCCCGGCGGCTCGGACTTCCCTAGAATACCATTAGGGACGGATTATCCCAAGCTTTTATGACATTTAGCCTGAGTTGCCGCTCTACAAAACATTTCTATTCGGTAGGTACTATCGCGAACTATGTAAAAAGGGTCATATAAAACCTAAGTCATACGAATATTGGGGCTTCCAATTTGGTTCCCTTTTTACTTTCGTTTTGCTACTCATGCTAAATTTGTATCCGGTTTTCCCAATTTCGTTCGAAAATCAATAAATGTAATGTTATGTAGGCTGATATGAGTAGGTACCTACGTACACAGTTTATTAAAATCATATCTTTAGTGATTAGTCAGTCAGAAGTAAACCACAACCATGTCTAACAAGAGGAAATGTCTCTCAATTCGCGATAATAGTGAGTTTTTTCAGTAGCAGTGAACCAGATGATGAAACTTTTAATGCGTTAAGTGTTTTGAGGGGGAAAATAAGAAACATTAAAGTGAAAACATTAAAACAATCCTCGATAATGAATTTTTTTAGTACAAATGATTTAGAGTAAATTAAAAACTTTTGTTTAATGTTAAGTGTTTGTACAATTTATTACATATAATAATTAGTGTAGTTGTAAGTTTAATCGTTGTATATTAGGGTAAGTACCTATATTACATATATTTAAAAAAAATTAACGTGTTTGATTTATAATGCATATGTATGTTTTGTGAGAGCTTTATACTATGTAGGTTTATGTATATAAATTCTTATAAACCTATTTTGGATATAACGAGTAATGGCTATAAGGAGCAAATTTAGTCGGTCCCCTCGTGCTCGTTATAACAAGTTTGACTGTATGTATGAATTAAAAAGGGAGTTCAATGAAGAGTGTACATAGATTTAAGTTGATTAGTTCTTACCCCCAAGTAATATTCAGCTGGTCGATATCGCAGGGGTCTGTGTCCGCCGGCAGGGCCTTGTATTTGTCTATCAATATTTCCACAAGGCTTTCGGAGAGCATGTTGGTACTGACTATCAGGTGGGCTATTTTATCATCAGGGAGGGAAGCTACTATCATGACGCCTTCGCATGCCCGGAGAACTATGTGATTGTCCTAGAAAAATTACAAATTACAGGCTAGAATTGAATCTATTTTCTTTTTAGACTGTGTTCCCGCCAGGATTGTGTGTATTATATCATACAAGGTATAATTCCATCTATTAATATAATTTTACCTTATTCATTAATGATTTGAGTCGTGTAATTTCTATACCCGCTATATCAACTTTCATTGATTTGGAGAAAACCGCAAAAAACTGTCACATCTCTAGCGTACATAAGTAAATGCATTACAATTTTTTATATAATGAATTGGAGTAATAAAATTTCGAAAAGCATTTATTTTTCTATATATGTCTAGCAATAATTAAGTAATTTCGATAAATAAAATGGATATAGCGGATTTTGATACTCACTTCGTGATTTTGAAAGTCAACTGAGCCGACATGGCGGGTTTAGAAACTCACGCGTAGATCATTTTGACACACGAGCGTGGCGTCAGAGCGGCGGCCATATTGTATTTTGGCAAAATAACTGCTTGTGATTCGTTGAATCCGATATAGCGGGTTTTGATAGTAACTTTCTGTATGATATAGCGGATTTGGTTTCTCACTAGCAGTTTAACCGGTCAGCAACGTAAGCAGATATACACGATAAAATAACGATAGCAGTCAAGTACAATAAGCGTGTTTACACGTCAACGCGTGTGTTTCCACAAAAATCGTCATAACTCCGTTATTCTTCTAGTGACATCCCTAAAACAAGAAGTAGAATATTCGTATTGAATGAAGCTTCACATCTCTATTCAAAGTTATCCATAGAAACCCGTAAAAAGACCTACTCAGTGGAAGCAAATTTTACCCGCCAAATCGTAAAACGACGCCAAGAAAGCCGTTTGACGTGCCGACCCGCCTCGCAAGTTTAATTATTTTTTTAAAAATATATTTTGTATGAAATGGTCAAAAAGTGAAGTGACAGAATTGTTTATTGTACATTTGTACGATGAAATAAGTGTTTTTTTTTTACATTATCCGTGATTTTAGTATCGTTTTTACATAAAACATTACAGGTGAGTCATTTTTACAATTTTTTCATGTTTCCATTCTAAATTTAAATATTTACAAATGTTAATATTTATTTATGATACAACAATTTGAAAGCCTATTTTGTAACCTTTCTAAAACAGTTTTTACTATTCGGCTCCGTTCAGTAATGTTTCATTTATAGAGCTTTGATTGTGAGGCGGTAATAACACAACGTTTTCGTGAAATTGACATTTCAATAAAGACATCTTAGCTTCAAGTTCGCGAAAAGTCGGAGGGGTTAAACATGGTTTTTGGTCGCGATAAGGAGGGTTTTGAAACTCAATTTTAGGCTCCTCTTGTTGCTCGCAAAAATGTGAACAAGATGTCATACTCAGATCATTTTGTCAAAAAATCGGATATAGCGGGTATAGAAATTATAGGATTCATTTAACCTGTTATCTATTTATTGTTTTGCTGAAATAAAAATACTTAACACGTAACTGGGTTTTTAATTTTTATTTTATAAATGGAGAAATGTCTAAATTCGATACTGTTGTAGAAAAGAACAATAATATTTGAAAATGCTCATTAAAATTTCTAGTAATTTCCACGACAGCTCGATTGTTTTTCAACAGGACAATTATATTTTTATAACAAAGCGCTGTTCTAAGTAAATGGGCTGTAAAGAATGATACTTTAAAGCTCTTTTTCGCAGGACAGTACTTTGTCAGATGAAAACCCTGTTGTCGTGAGGGAACATTTTGACATTCAAACATTTTTATTTTTAAAATAATATTTTAGGATAGTGAATGGGGTAGGCTCCGAATGAGAATTATATTGTCTGTGGTCGCTATCTAATTACGGTAATTATATTGTGATGGCTATCAAACATCGTGAAATACCTAAAATAGTCCTAGAGAGAAGCCACAGATGACATCATCGTTCTAGTATCTTCTGCCTTTTTCGTTTTCATACAAGAGATGTAAGAAGGAAGAGGACGATCGTCAATAACGTATGTGCGACCTCTCTCTAGGACTACTATGCACACCAAACTACAAAATAACAAAAAATACTCACTGCACTCATCAAATAGGACAGGAGAAGATCCATGAGTAAAAAAGAATCATTATCATGCAGTCCATTTTCTCCATTCTTATCTAACATATCGTCTTCATAAGTAGAAGACGTGGAGTCTTCTTCAATGGACTCTTTCTGCAAGGAAGTCTTTGGGAGTTCGGCCGAAGGTTGGGAGACGAGCGAGTAGACCTTCTTGGGCGGGACTGGCAAGGTGTCGTAGTCAAACAGTTTGTTTTTCTTTGGCTTCTTCATTGGGCACACAGGCATTGATGGATAGAACACGTCGTCTGAGCTGTTCCTTGGCAGGAAGTAGTACGCCAGCTCTGGCTGCTTGCGAACCAGACCACACAGCGTCAGGAGGAGTTCCACCTCTTCCTTTTCTGTAGGGGATGCGTGGTTATTTTGACATGAAATGAGAAGTTTCTGAAATTGAACACATCAAATATTATTAATGGAGGTATGTTAAACCAATCGAGCGATGTCGTATTAACAAAAAAAAAAAAAAAGCCTTGAGCGATGGAAGATTCCGGGCATTCGGTTTTGGATACACCCGCGCTCATTTATAAAAACATAACTCTGAATATTAATACCGAAACATATAATTTGCTTACTGTGGTTTAAAGCCAATTAATCCACCTATAAATATCATTGTTTATCCCTCATTTAAAGGTTTTATAAATAAATAAAATAAACAATCAAGGTCTAGAGCGCAGGTTCTCAAACTTATTTCGACCACCCCCCACTTTGAGTTTAAAAAAAATCTAGTGCCCCCCCATATTTTTTAACGTATCTTTTTACATTATCATCTGTTGCGTATCTTAAAAACAGTTATTGCAAATATAATTTTTAAACATGCATTATTATATGGATAGGATAGATAGGGTGTGACCAATATATGCTGTTCCTGAGATGAAAGAATGTTTCAATGAGAGGAAATAAAACTCATACTTAATACATATTGCTATATAACTACATACTTTCATATGTATTACTTTAAATACTTATCTTGTACTATTGTTAATATATATAATTATTGAACTCCTTTGTATAACAGAACTATCTATTTTTAATTTTTATTCTACCTGCTTATATTGTTCATACTCGGGTTATTATGTTATTTAATATACTCACACTTATAACAAGAATTATTGCACTCCTGAACAACTGTATTATTAACAACAATGTATTCATGTAAAAGCCTTTATGGCGTGAATAAATAAATAAATAAATCATTAAAGAAGAGAATACTAATAAATCTAAACGAAAAATGAAACGGAAGAGACACAGAAAAATAAAAGTATAACAGTCACAACTAGGAATTGAACCCAGGATCTCTTGTCTTACCGGGACAGGTGTCTTAAACCACTCCTGGGTTCAATTCCTAGATGTGACCGTTATCTTTTTATTTTTCTGTGTCTTGTTCTGTTATATTTTGATAACTAATGAGAATTAAAACTCTTAAAACAAATGAATAACAATGCTTTGCATTGTCATCACAGCATAAAATTTGCAAAGAAATAAGAGCACTGATTAAACAGCTACAAATAGTACAGTAATGCAGCATTATTATTCCTGTTCTCCTTATCTTACTTCCATGGTTTAATCGTGAATGAAATATGTAATCACAATATTATAATGTTTGTGTTCTGGTTGTTTTGTGATTATATTATTCACATTAATGTTATTTCAATGCAAAACTGACCATTTGCCAAAACACTGAAAAATAAATGGATAGAGTAACATATATTATGGAAATGTCATTGAATTTTTTAAATTCATGCCAATTTGATAGACATGGCTACATGCTAATACAGTGTTCAGCTTTCAGCAAATATTTATTATTAAAATCAATATAATATGAAGAGATATTTAATGAGAAATGTGAGCGTGCTTAACTGACCACAGGCGATCAAAATTTGGAGCAATCGTTGATAGTGCTACTCTCATCTCTTCGTCGGTCGTCCTCTTGTTTTTGATTTAATCGTAGTGAGAGTTGAAAACCCCAGGTCGTGGCAAATGATAAGAGAATTGTAATAGCATGCTTTGAGAGCACTGGATAATCATTTTTTTATGCAGCCAGAAATGCGCTAGCTCTGTTTTCAGAAAATTTTAGTTTTAATGTCCGATCAGTTTTCAGCTCCATAAATTCTTCCTGCTCGTTTATCGGTAAGTGTCCAAGGGAAATGCTATCTGAGAATGGATTTCTTACCCAGTCCATAGGTTGCAGGTCATATTTAGAAAAATATTTATTATTTAGTTTATTTTTTCTGCTAATAGCTCACTTTACTATCAAAGCCTGCACCTTTTTTTCTGATTCGGCAGCCATGACATTTGGGAACATTTCATTACTACCATTGGTAGTGTGGCTGATCCATAACACCAAATTAGCGCGAAAGCTTTCAATCTTTTCCGATGACGTTAAAATATTAGAATTCCTATCTTGCTTTTTTTTGTCGAGCTTATGATGCCCACCAGATATGCAAGTTTCGCTACCCATTCTTCTTTTTTAAACATAGAAGCAAAATCTGAACCCTGGGTCTCATTTTATAGCTTGTAAATCCGAGAAAGCACCTTTCCGCGAGAATGTCATTGTACTTTCCTGACACACTGCATTAAACAGACGAGAGTTCAGCGGTCGCGACTTGATGTAATTGACAAATTTAACTACTTCTTATAGGACAGGCAACAATCCATCAGGCAGATACTTCGACACAAGAGACTTCGTCATTAATACTAGGTTTTTTTTCAGAAGCCCTGGTTATAAATCCCCTAATTCTTCCCGTCATAGCTGCTGCTCCGTCTGTGCAAATGCTTATGAAGTTGTGCCATTCAAAAATGATGCTCACTGAAGTACTGCTTTGTTGGTTTGAATATTTCTTCTCCAGTCGTATAACCAGATAGTGGCAGACAAAATAATAAGTCCTCTTTTACCTTTTATCCAAAGATATTAGAAGAACAAGATGTGCTATGAGCAGTTCATACTGTGTGGAATTGTTTTGCCCAGTGTCGCCGGTTTTGTTCACCAATACTACTGCACACCTTCGCTTACGCTAAGGTATCCGCACTAATACATAGAACAGATTTCTGTGCGTACACGTCCCGATAGCATTCAAAGTACCCAAATTAGGTAGTACTCTGCCTACGGTCCGGCGGCTAACATAGCATATCTCGTTCTCCTTTTATATTTTTGCTTTTACCTCACATTTGACATGAGATCCGCGTGACCACTGATATCAGTAGACTCGTCGACTTGTAGCGCAAAAACTCCACTAAGCCTTAATTTTTCAATTAATGTTGATTCAATGTCGCTAGAAATATCATTAATGCCACGTGAGATCGTACCTGCTGACGCAGGTATTTTTTAGATTTCCTTAGCGGCTTGCTGGCTAATCATAATCTTGACAACTTCTTTGCAGACAGGTAAAATTAAAGTTTCAGCGAGAGAATAAGGCTTCTTGGATTTAACTAGCATATTAGCGATCACGTAGCTTGCTTTTTGCGCTTTGTTTGATGTTTTGAAAGACAAACTCATGAGAGTTACCTATTTTTAAGACTGGTCTTTCATGCGTTGAAAAAAGGCTTTGTCTTTTTGAGCCACCGATGGATGTTTAAATTAAGTAGTTAAATGTCATAAAATTTTACTGGGCACCATCGAATTACTAATCAAAGTTTCTCCACCTTTTGGGATTGAGCATGATTTGTCTCCGCAATATATAAAGCCATAACTTACATAGCTCTCATCATATTTTCGATAAACAAGCTTAGGTTTTTTTCTTCGTTGACTCATCAGTTACACTTGACAAACTTGCGGTACGTTTAACGAATTTATCCATTATATACACGTAGTATGGGCTATTGATTTGTAATTAAAAAAGTCAATTAGGTTCGCGTTGACACAATCACAAACTAGCGCTAATGAATGACGATTAACTGGGTGCAGCGTCGCAATGTTACATTGTCACACAATCCTCTCGCAACGAAGCGCCTCACTGCCATAATATATTGCTCGCATTCAACACCAACTAATGACCATGGTACAACCACTCTGGAGCGGGACACACTTTGCAGAACACTGTGCTAATAGACATATATATTATATTTTTATTTGAAACTTTTAGGCACATACAAAATAAGTTCAAAATTACAGTTTTTTTACATCTCAAATTTTATAATACTCTTCCATTCGAAGCATTCTCTTTTGCAGGGAAGAGTGTACATTAAAGTAGTAATTTGTTAATATGTAGTTAAATAATATATGGTGCATGTAAACGTTATATATGTGCTGGGGTAAGTACATTGCAGTTTGATTAATCTCTTCATCAGTTTAAAAAATCATTTCTCTGAATATAATTTGATATTTGAATGAACATATATTCAAAAAAATAAAAATAAAAAACAACACTTTAATTTTACAGAATAAATTTTTTGCAATTTTAACAGCATTTGGTTCCTTAGAACGGGCAATCTGCCTAGCTAGGAACTAATATCGACCTACAATTGTACAATCATAATAACACTTGTACATATTTTTAATATACTTACACAGTTATTGCAATATTATTATCTTGTCATTTTTGCTATATACATGTATCTAATGTAATGTAATAAATGAAAAAAATAAAAAAATATTAGAATTATATTCTCTGAAGAGCTATTCTGGGGAAACTACATATTTATGGTAAATTATATACTATATAACTATGTATAAACTATTTTTATAAATACATTATCTGGCAAGACGGTACAATTTACAAATAAATCATTTTGCGAAAAAAACAAGCCAGTTCTGATGAAAATAGAATCAGATGGCGCAAAAAAAAGGAAAAAAAAACAAAGTTTTACTATAATACATCGATTTTCAAATGTAATTTAAAACTAAAATAATAAAATGGTTTCACTGAGGATTGAACCCTCCTCACCAGGAACTGGAGTCAACCCCCGATTGGATAAGACCGACCTTCATTGCGTATATTAATTGCTGTAATGTGGTAGAATTTCAGAGAAATGCGTATATGTCAGTATGTGTGCGTGATTTCCACCAAACGTTGATAGAATGGATTGTGTTCGACAACGAGTGCCAATGTACCAATTTATTTGATGACAGAAGGTCCTTATATTTTCACTGGTCAACTCATCTCATTTCTCCAAAACTTATAATTCCTCAATAAATTAACAATCAATACTGTTAATTTGCATACATAATATTTTATGCCTTTAGTTAATTATGAATTCACGTTTGAATAAGGATTACAAATGTAGTGAAGGAACCACGACTCAATAACTCAACAACACGAAAAAAATAATTAAAAATAAAAATTATAAAAATTAAATTAAAATCTTATATTCAGTTCCTGCTAATTCCAACCTGCAGGCTGCAGCCTAAATAACTTAAGCGGAAATGTGCTCGTACCAATCACATAGGTTTTCAAACCATGAGGTTAAACATTTTCCTGTACTATATCTTCCATCAATTTGTCCGTTAATTTTCAGTTGGGTGATCTTGCGTGTTTTGTAAGATATTGGGAGTTTTATCTTTTTCAAGAACTTCTAAAATAATTAATTTCAACGTTTAAAAGTAGTTTTCAAGTAAAGAAGTTAATTGTTTGCATGGAAAAAAAAAATTCTTCAATATATTTTAGTATGAAAAAAGACAACAGAATTTCGAAAGTTATTATTCTTGTTTACTTCTACCATCATGTAGAATCACCTTCCGAAGTTAGTGCACTTTACCCTCGGACGCCCTGTAAAAACACGCCAACAATAACTTGACACTGGCTAGAGTGGAGTGAGAACCTCGGCGATAGAGGTATACTAATTCCAGCGAGAGGTCGTATGTGATGTCATCAATCTAGTATATTCTGTCTCTTTCGTTTTAATACAAGACTCATGAGAATGAAGAGGACGTCCGTTGATGACGTACGTACAAGCTCTCGCTGGAACTATTATGTATCCCACGAGTTGGATTATAGTTAAGTAAAGCACCTATTAAAGTAAAACAGTCTCACTACCTGAATGGGAACGTGCAGCGCTGGCTCCTGAACGGGTACCAGCTTGACCCTCCGCAGCAGTGCGGTATACCAGGCCAACACGGCCCCGCGCAGCCCGGGCGGCCGGTCCCCCTGCGCCAGGGCCGTCAGGCATGAGGGCAGGCCCAGTCTCTCGCTCACCAACTCTTCCAGGCATGGCCCCATCTGCGTGGGGTTCTCCAGCTCTTCGTCCAGGAGATACTGAAAGTCAATATTTTTTAAAGTAAGTTTACTGCCTTCCATTTCCCACTTTTAATTTATTTAGGTAGGTTTTCATCTCAATGAATATTTTAGGTAATATTTTGTACTGTGAAGTCTACTTGTCATTTTAAATTCTTTTCTAATAATTAAATATCTGCTTATATGTTAAAAATTTCTTTTTTAATATCTGTGACTATCGGCATTTACAGTAGACCATAGACAACATACAAGAACAGTAATACTCAATGCCCCAAATAAGTTTAAGTTAGGGCAATTTCTGTAGGTAATTGAACATCCTGAATTTAAGCAGTTATAAATGTTATGATTATTTAACTAAAACACTTAAAAATATTCGATAAACGGTGAAATGTAGGTGGATTCACTGGCTTTAAACCACAGTAAACAGTTTATAAATGAGGCGCTTAAAGGAAAAGTTGTCCCACCAACAAAAATTAATATTCAGCGAAAACATCAGATTGTTAACCACTCAGAACATTAGAATGTCAAAAGACGTAAATATGATAATAGCGGTCAAGACATTAGAACGTCTTTTCACGTAAACGCGCGAGATTTTACAAAAATCGATTTATTTCCATCACTAGTATACGGATTGCCATGATTTAAAAAACAGAGTATCGATAATGAATAACGCTACGCGTCTGTATTCAAGAATATCTATGGAATGTATCCGTGCATTATCTAAGTCGATTGGATCTGTCATCTTGTTCGTTAATAATTTATTGCGTTTCTAAATAATTTATTAAAAATATTTTAGTTTGGACGGTTAATATTTTGAGGTGATTAATAGTTTTTAATTATATTTATTCAATATATAAAGTGTTATTTCTTTATGATACTCAGAAAAAAAGTACATTTTTAACAGCTTTGAAATAATGGTCAGCGATTTTTACATATTTTTGACGTTTTCAGAAAATTTATATTTAGAAACGCAAATATTTACATATAACAAAACAATACAATAGTGAATTTCATAATCTTTCCAAAACATTTTTTAGAATGAGGCTACGTTTCCCAAAACGTGAGTTATGAAGCTTTTAACAAAACTCGTGAATAACACAAAAATTTTCACGTTTTGACAGTTCGCAAAGGAACACAAAGTAAATAAAAGTCTTTTTCTGAGAGGTTAAATACAAGTAACTAATTTAGTAATGTAAGAACAATATTATATAGCGCCATCTTTTGAAATCAGTGAAACTAAAATTAGGCCACTGTGGCTTCATAGATATGACAAAAATCTTTGACAATTTGAATTTTTCGCTGATTATGAATTTTTGTTGGTTCGGTCACTCTTCCGCTGAGCGACTCAAATATGTTTGTGTATTTATTCCGAGGTATGATTTTTGTAATGAGCGCGGCTAAATCCAAAACCGGATGTTTGGAATATATTATCATCTAGCAATACGCCCACTTTTGTATTACTATTTAATATAATCTAGGTAAATATATAAAACAAAATCACTTACGTAATGTTTGTACACAAGTTTTGATTTTTGTGGTTGGTTAACACACCAAAAGATTATATGGCAGAATTAATGTAAAAAGCACCATACAAATGTTTATAAACCTATTACATAAGATGTAGTTTTATATATTTATGTTTTATAAGTTAATTAATATCAGCTACACATTTTGTGATAAATAGTGTTGATTATTAAATGCATTTTAGCAACATTGGAAACATTATCTGAAAAGTTAAAATAAAACAAGCATAAAGGTCAAAAAAGAGTTTCTTTGTAAGTCTGTGATAGGTCTGGTGTACAGGTTGCACAGTTAAGAGTTGATGCAGCACACACTCAGTATTGATCACTTCCAACAGTGATGTCCTTGCCAAACATCACTGAGAACCAGCCTTTTGTCTCGCTTTAAAACCACCCATTGTTTTAAGCAGGGACAGCAAGTTTATCTATACGTTAAAGTTATTCGAAAAGTTTTACAGTGTGTTCTTTGTATAATATGAAAATTGAATTTATTTTCACTGGTATTTTCTTTTCTGAAATCGAATAGTAAGTAGTGTAAAACATGATGTATGCAAGCAATGCATCTGTGTGAGAACTGTGTTCGCATCAAGATTCGCTGCGATACCTATAACACATTACATTTTTATTAAAAATCTTTCAAAATTTTTATTTATCTTGAAGAGTTTTTTCAACAGAATTTTTCTCATTGAACAAATTAAAAATATTGATCAAGCAATATGGCGTCCTTTGCCTTTTTTTGTCTGGATATTACAAACATCTATAACTCATAATGTCAATGATGTTGCAAGCTTGAAATAGATTGTGATTTGAGAGTGGTGGGACAGACAAACAAATGTTATTCTTTATAGTAAAAATACTAACACACCTAGAAACTAATATTAAAAAATAATATGTTGGTTTTGTTGGTATACCTGAAGCATTTGATGTAGATGCAGTGGTATTTTCGTGTTCTCAACGTGAATATTCTTTGGAGAACTATCGCTGATGTAAAAGTTCTGAATTAATTTCCAATGGTACTGGAAATCCACAAGACGGCTGGCGGGCGGAGCAAGCTGGAAATAAAATTCACCCTCTATTGTTACCAGAATATTTGACTTGATTGATATTGATGTGTTACAAAAAAAAATAATTTCCTCAAAATGAGTTCAGTAAATTTAGCAGTATTATTTAGGGAAAATCTGAGTCAATTCAGTAAAGCTAGCTCGTATTGAAGATAAAAAAAAGCTTTATTTACGCGATAAAAAATGGTTCATGATGTATTATCTATAATTTCTAGGATGAATTATTAAAAAAGAATACTGGAAAACAATTTATTGATAAATATAGTTCTTAAATTCTGATAACATATTTATTTTTTGTAAGTTTTCATTTAATTTAAGTGATATGAAAGGTAAATAAATAAACAGATGAAAAAATGATGCTGTCTAAATATACCACCATAGGAATAAAAGATAAAAAGTTAAAGCAGTATATCTGCTAGCATAATTTCTTGATACTCATTAATTTACTGTTTATTTGTTTGTTTTAACGATGAAGTCATGGGTTCGAGACCCACCCAAAGCATAAGAAAATTAATAGATCTTGCATAAGGCCATGTTTTTGCTGTGTTTCTTACAATTTATTTAAATTAGCGTGGAAAATTAAAAATGGTTTAAAATAGTTCTTAGTGCTAATCGAGTGGGCACTGTTGATAATGAACACAGATTAAACAGTGTAATAAATTTAAGGTTGTAAATATATGTCAAATGCCTCTGGAAAAATAGTGCGTTAATAGTTGGAGAAACATACCACGTCCGCCGCCGTCTGTAAAACATCGGAAAATCTACTAAGCATTTTCAATGATGTGATAATATACAATAAACACCGTAATAAACTAAATACAATATACTATAATTTTCTTTACATTTAGCATGACACCTTTGACAAAAATCAAAACAATCTGCCGGTGTTGTCATGTGACAAAATGATTTTACATTTTCATTTTACTTTTTAAGCACGCTCTACACTCGCGGCGCGAACGGCCGCGAAGGCCGCGAAACGCGACTGTGGATCTTGTTCACGCCTTCGCAATCTTCGCATTCGCGCTTCGCCCCATTCCCCGATTTTTGTCGGTTTTTTGGCCCGCGACAAAGGGTTTGCGGTTTAAAGTCGCAAACAAGACTGAAGCTTTGCGAGTGTGGATGGACACAGTTCACGCGCGGATCGCGGCGTATATTCACGGCGTGAATTCACGGCGCGACTTCGCGCGCGAGTGTAGAGCCAGCTTTACAAGGAACAAGCAATAATGAATTACATTTTTTCACTAATCGCCCCACCCACAGCCAGCAATTTTAAATTGAGAGTTTTTTTTACAAAATACTGATAAAAATCTTTGAATTTTAAAACAATTATTGTTTTGTTGATTAATTAAAAAATATATCCGTTAAGGTTTTTAGCCATTATTTATTTTTTCCCTATACATTTTTTCTTAATTTTTTTGTAATTTAACAACACTTCAACATAGCAAGTACTTTTCAAAGTTTTCTGATTTAACTTTATTTTATTAGAAACATGATGATACAGTTAACTTTACTATGTAATGCACTTTTTGTAGATACATACCATTTACCCATAATGATAAAAAATAATTCGTTTATTTCTTGTAGTCACTTTTCGAACGATTGAGCAATTACCGTTTTTATTTTAAAGTCATACAACTGATTGTTAGAGTTTTAAGATTACTTTCTATTTTTCGATTTTTTTGTTGGTAGGTATAAAAATATTAAAATAGGTGTATCTGTAATAAATATTTATGTCTCTGAAAAAAAAACCACTCTGATGGTGCATGTCAGTCAATATATAGAGTAAAAGTTTCAGTAATGCCGTCATGCGATTGTTGATACTTTTCTGCTGGATGTGGGTAGGCAAGTCACACTGTGTACAGTGTGTACAAAGTGTACCAATGTGCACAAATGGCACAATGTGTACAATCATGAACATGAGCAGCAAGTACATAATGTTATTACGATAAATAATCGAACCGTCAATTTCTGTGTATTTGTCAATTCCTATTGAATATGCATAAATAGCTGGATTTCTCTTTAATGTTTATAATTATGGGGAGAGGTCTTTTTTCAAATGTGTAACTCGGCTATGTGGTGTTTATTATTGTTTCCAGTGAAATATATTCTTTTTACAAGTGATAGTATTTCCATGACGTATGACGATAGGTCATGTCTGCCAAACTTGGAATTGTGACAGCTCTTGAAAAATGAAGGGCAACGATAGATTTAGTAAACAAGACAGCGGCATGTCGCATAAACCTATTATAACATGTAGGTGTCATTCCCAAAGCCTTCCGTTTAAACTTTTTAAATACGTCCCGATGTCTTATTGACATCCCCAATTAATATTTGTAAACATACGATTCAACTTTTAGGTGCAGGAGATTGGAATTTATTTTGTAGTCTCGAAGCTCCGCTGGTAGCTGCCATTCCCCAGGATTCCACCGAGTGGCGAAGGTCTTACGGGAGAGTTTTTAAATCAGTATTTATCGAAGCTACTTTTGAGAAATTTTCTAAAGAAATTTTGCCTGGAGAGAATGACTGGAACTTACTGAAACAACCCGTATTTCATATCTATTGGACTGACTGCACAGTGAGTAGTGTTGATGCGTACTTTCTTATTTGCGTTCCTAATTTTGTTTATAAACCTTCTTTTTATATTTTATATTATCTAACCACTGTATACTGTGATCTACTTTTAAGATTTGCACAATTAACTTAACAACATCTCGATTCTTTACAGGATGTGGAATCATACAAAAACACAACTAGAGATGATATTGAGGCCTGGTTCAAAGTTCTGGCCCAGAACAACATTACAGAATGGATGATAGTGTTGGTAGAAACATACGATATTAGGAAGACAAACAAATTACTACCTCGGACGACGGTGTTGGACAAAATCAGGAATGAGTTTGCCTCAAAGCACGGGGATCGGTGCCTGTCGGTCATTAACCCCATCAAGTCAGAGTCCCGCTCGGCGGAGTCGTGGCGCGGACTGGTGTCTCGAGTGCGCCACCTCGTTCTCACCGCCTACAATAAGACACTCATTAGATTCGAGGAACACATGAGGGAACAGAGAGAACGGAGAAACGAACCCGGCTGGAATTTCTGTCATTATTTTTTATTACAAGTAAGTTTCAAAATATTCTTAATGTAAAATTTTATTGTTAGAACTGTTTTGAACTCTGTCAAGTATACTTATTAATTGGTGTGCCTGAACTTAATATTGGAATTAAATCAGTGGATTAAACAATGAGTGATACTCTTTTTGATAAGAACTTAATGTACATTTGAATGTAAATGGTAGTGTTTAATGCGTTCCTTTTATTTTAATCTCTGCAGTAAAATCTCTCATTTTCAATCGTCTTTACAGTTTTCACAAAAAGCCATTGTTTTTGTTTTTTTTTGTTAGATAATAAAAAGTTGTATATTATTTAATTAAATTACACTAATTTGCAGCAAGCAAATAAAAAAGAATCATTTTCAGTGCTGAGTAATCGTAATTAAAAGCTATGGAAAATTTTTGTATGCTTTTCAAAAAGTCTTCCATTGTAGAAGGCTTAAAAGTGTATTATTTTCTTCCTCAAATTTTTCCCGACTAATGCTTATTTTAATAAACAAATCACAGAATTGATTCTCGTATCCACATTTATGTTAATCACCCTTTTAATATAATGTACAATTTCAATCATAATCATCGTCGGCCAATAACTTTTTACTGCTAGAAATTGCACAAATAATTATAGGCACTGAAAATAAACCTGCAGATAACTTATTTAACCCCCATGAGGCTGGTAAAATCTTGTAAATATCTCAAAACCAAAATTTATTAGATTTGAAATAATAGATGCGTTTCTACAAAATTAGCCTTTTTACTTTTGGAATTTTTATGGACAGTAATGAGATGCGTTATAATCTTCTAAAACATAGCTCTTCAAACTGCGCACTACAGTGCACTTCAAGGAAGTCATAACTTCAAATGCCCACAAATGTAGCCAGCCCATAGACATATGAATATTAGTAGACCTGCCCTAAGTGATTAAAAGCGTATTATCCCCACTCCCCATACCGGTTCCATTGGAGCCGGCTGTGCTCGCGTATGGCCTCAAGTGAAATTTGAAAACGTGACGTCATCATTCTTGTGCAAACTATGGTCGAGGCATCATCGGTTCATTTTACGAAATAACACGGCAAAATGTTGACTTGTACTATGAAAACTTGTAAAAATAGATTTGAAAAAGAGAATAAACCCAATTGTCGTATTACATTCCATATATAAGCATTATTTTACTTTATTTTAAGCATATTCACATCGTATAATATAGATCAGTTTTAGAAACATATACTATCACATCGAGAAACGTCTGGACGCGAAACACAAAGCTGGTTGGTTGCTGGGAAGTAAATTATGAACATTTATAAAAGTGTCTTAACTAAATACTTAAACGAAATATTCGACTCTGAAAATAGAAGAAATTTACTTTGGCGAATTTGGACTTCGCAAATTTGTTCATAACGTGGTGAGTAATTTGCGCTCCCATGTAAAAATGTCTATTCATTCAAAAGCAGATTTTACTTTTAAGAAGTAAATGGTGATATTATAATGCGAGATGCCTATTTACTGTCAGATTGATTTATTGACGAATCACAGTCAGCCTTACTCCCTTCGTTCTTCAACAGTTGATTTTACCCCTCGCCATTATCTTCTCGTCTATTAATTCCTATGTCTGTGAGCCAGCCGCATGGGGGGTTGAAAACTACATAGTTTTTTTTTTCTCAATTCATCCATTTGCATACATACAGGGATGATTTACAATAAGGGCTCCATCTATATATATACATTATTTTCAGGAGCAATTGGGTTTGGTATTTGAGATGCTTGGCTTATACGATGAAGCGTTGGTGCAGTACGACGAATTAGATGCGCTATTCACGCAGTTCGTGTTGAATTCCTGCATCGGAGAGAGCCCAGGCTGGCTGGCCAACTTCCAGAAGCCCATAGAGACCTGGCAAGGGGTGTGCCTGACCCCCGACATTCCCCTGAAGAGGCGCGACCTGCTAAAGGAAGGCAAAGCCACCCTGATCGACTTCAGGACCTACTTATTCCAGAGACAGAGCGCCATGTTACTGTTGACTTGCCGGCCCTGGGAGGTGAGTGACTTTGATGGAATTCAATCCACATTAGGGAGGTTGACCTCGAAAATAATAGAATGTAATCAATTTTGATTGGAATTTAACATTGTTATGTCTCTTAGTTGTACTGTAAAACATGTTCCCTACATTCTGAAATTTGATACTTTAGTATCTAACAAAAATAATTAAATTTAAACATGTAACACTATTGTCAGTATCCTTTATGTATTTTGTTATGAAAAGATAATAATGTTTTGTTCTCTATGTGCTTTGAGTTTGGTAGTAATAGGTTTTGTTTATATAATTATTATGGTTTTTGCATTAGTCGTTTTATACATTTTTAAGTGCAGTTTAAATTGAGCATCAAAATAATATTTTTTTATCCTCTAATCGTCAACTATTCAGCTTTCCTACAGTCTGTTACAAAATTATGATAGACTTTATTCAATAGATCACAAATGAATGTACATAGTGTCAATTGATATCACCTCAATCATTAGCAGTTGACTTATCAATTTATGCCAGTTATTACTGTTTGATTATTCAAGTACTTTACCTGTATTTCTATGGCCTTAATCAGTGGTGTTATTCCTATTTTTAAGAAGTGGTTGATTCACTATTCTACAAGTGCACTTCAGACAATTTTTTGTACCTATGTTAAAGTGATGAATGTTTGTCAACTTATGTTTGAAGTTGGGGAAATAATTTAACCTTTCCGGGAGTGTGGACGCTAATGAACGACGGTACACAATTTCGCCAAAGGAGTATGGACGGCTATGGACGACAGGGTCGCATATTCATATTCGATGCATATTCTGTAAATTGCATCATATTGACATCTATGGGCATATTCCTGTAACTTTACACCAATTTAAACATTTTACATCATTATCGACAGAGATATCGGCTGTTATTTATTTTGCATACTATCATAAAATTTAAAAATTAAAAAATTATTTTTTAATTTTTGTAAAAAAAACTCACTCCCCAGAGCACGGCCAGCATTACGTAACTTACTCCCGGAAAGGTTAATGTCGAGTCCTTTTTTATGTGAATAACGTACAAGTGTTACAACTGTTCCCAACCATCTGGAGCCAGTGAAACTATGGCATCCCCAATTGCGGTATGTTGTGAGGCCGAAGGTAGTTGGAGAGGAAGGAAATAGCGAAGAGGAAGGTGGGGAAGTTCCTGGCTATTCAGATCTGGTCAAACACGGCTAAAGCCATGTCGAGGAAAGTTTTAATTCCGATTGGTGGTCTTACACCAGGGCAATACAAAGAGTATCTTTCACCCTAAAACGTGCCGCAAATGTACTATGTATTATTTTTAGTGAATAAATTGTGAAATAACACAAATTAATCTAATAAAATTTTCTTGCGCATTCCAGGAATTGAACCTGCGACCTCCAGATTGCTAGTCCTCTCGATAACGGAGGCCGTCTAGAACAGTTCCCAAAACTAAGGCTGAAAATCCTTTTTAATGCCAATAAGTGAACGGAAAAGACATTAAAATATCTTCAAATTTCACTTGCTATATTACAGCAAGTGAAATTTTACATACACCCACAGCCATTTGAATACATTGCGTAGATTTAAAGAGTAACAACCTGCAGGCAAATATGTCGTTCAAATTTACATTTCACTAGCTGCACCCCGCCATGCATTGCTGGGGTTCAGTCTGTCTGTGCAGATAGAGAAACAATAGCGCATGTTGCTTTTACGTCCAACAGATGGCGCTGTTTAAAAAAAATAAAGCATATTTGTCCAACAGATGGTGCTGGTTTTAATAAAAAAGCATATTTTTACCTGTCACAGGTGACATCTACATAATATAAAAACACACATGTATTCAATTGCAATGTTGTGTCAAAATTTCAAAGCAATCAGTGAAGAACTTTTGGAGATTTATGATTTTGAACAAACAAACATTTATATTTAAATAGAAGATGTGTGAAAAAAACATTTTTTAGTTTGACCGTAATACTTATGCATTTGGATATGATAAACATTAGCTTGAATTGGCTGAAATATACCACTGCTATTGCTGTGTACATTAGCGTACTGATTACATGTTAGTTTGATTCCCACTTTAGGCTCGATCAAATATCTTCTTTTGACATTCCAGATTGCATCCCGATGTTTGTCAGTCATCCACAACACCATGAAAGAACTCCAGCTTCTGGAGATGACGATGCCGGTGGGCGCCTTCGCTTGCTGGGCGCTGCTGACCTGCCTGGAGGTGCTGCAGACCTGTGAGCGCCTCGCCAGCAATCCCACACACCAGCTGGTGGAGCAGTGCGCCATGCAGCAGGCCCCACTGTGGCACTATGCCAAGGATAAGGTCGGTTAGGTGCTTCAGTTAGCGAGGTTCATTAGCTTGCTGGGCACTGCTGACTGTCAGCAGGCCCTGCTGTGGCACTAAGCTAAGGACAAGGATTAAAGTAAAATAATACATTTAACTTTAATCGAAACTATGCAGATGTTAACCACTAGATTTATTTCCTGCTGTAAATGTTTTCATCTAATATCGAAGAATGCAAACAATACAAACATAGATTGTACTAGGAAATCATTTGTAGTGTGTTGTTAATTATAGAACCATAATCATTGAATAGCTGTAATTTATACTCTTACATATTACCCATCGATGCGGCAAGTGGAACATCTTGGCAATTAGTACTACTAAAGATGCGTCGGAAGATAATGGCGGATAAAAAGGCTTCATGATTGTGCTGACAATTAAATAGAAAAAGTTTAATTAACGATGTTTGTATAAACAAATCACTTACAATGTACCGTGATCTTGTCTCGATTCATTGGTTTTAGCAAATAAGTAGTATTTTTTTTTTAATTCGCTTACCATTGGACTGGTATTATTTGGGAATATATTATTATCTATTTTTTGTTCATTGTTGTAGCATTCTGTCACACAACAAAAGATTTTATTGGAAAAAGTGTTAAATAATGATTTCGGTGGGGTCTCTGCGTAACTCCGGTTCAAGACTAGAACTAGGATTTGCTTTGATTTTCAAAATTGAAACTGATTGTCGGAACGAAATTCAGACAAGCGATAAAGTAGGTACCAAAATTACTTTATTAATTACATTTTTTTGACAGATGTCGTAATTTATTTAAGTTTAACTGCGATTTGCTTTGATTTTCAAAATTGGAACTGATTGTCGGGACGATTCAGACAAGCTGTAATGTAGGTATCTAGTACCAATATTATTTTATTAATTATCATTGATAATTCTGTATTTGAAATGTGTATTTTTTTTTGTTCAAATTTTTGACAGATGTCGTATATTTCAACTTCACTAGCTATTTTCATTTGAATTAAAATTTCTGATCGTATTTTAAAAGGCAAATATTTTTTTTATAAATACTTTGTACTTTGTAAATTTTACATTTACTAATACTAAAATAAATTTCTTCAAGTAAGCAATCTTAGTAGTTGGTAAATATTCTTAAAATTGAAGATTTTATTTAAGCTCAGTCTATCAGTAAACTATACTGTCACTCAACCTCAAAATGTATAATTTCAGCTCTGCGAACTGGGCAAGCTCTGTGGCCTGCTTCCCGGCACCCCGGACCCCTCTTCCGCCCAGCTGCACCTCGTGGTGACGCTCTCCGCCGGCATGGGGGACACAGAGGCGGTGGCGATAGGACAGGGAGGACCCACACCTAACCTCGTCTCCAGCACCCCCATCGACCGGCTCAAGGAGTCCCTCGGGAGCAAGCAGGCCTTCCAGACGCACTACTTGGAGCTGGCCGAACTGGCCATGGGGACCTATAAACATATTGGCAGATTAAGGTAAGTTGATTATTCTAGGATCTTTTTTATCGCAAATATTCTGTTCCACTTATTTATTTTGGAACGGACAATTTTCACCCTGCTATGGACATCGTCAGAATGTGTCTCAGGACCAGTTAATTCACAGAAGTTGAACATTTCATCTAATTTCAATGTTAATATTCAAGTTCTGTGAAAGTTCAATTTTCTAAATTCTAATTTCTGTTTTATTCAAGAACTGTGAAAAAACTAGCCCATAGTGGAATAAAAACAGAACTTTCACAGGAATTGTAAATTAACATTGAAATTTGATAAATAAGCAACTTGCATCACATTTATATATATATATATATATATATATATATATATATATTTTTGTGATTTTTTTATTATTATTTATTTTTAATCATATATTTGAAAAATTCAATATGTGGAATCAGACCATTTTTTTACAAACTAGAATTTTTTTATAAAGTAAATAATAACCAAAAATCAATTAGGAGCCAAAGGAAAAAAAATCATGTCATAATACCTGTCGAAATTCTGACAGGTAGCAGACTCTACGTTGTGTTTTATTGTTTAAACATGGATTCTTTAACCTCTGTAGGGTCAGGGATAATAAAAATAAGTAAATATATTCAATTGTTTCTTTGTGGAAAACCATTGTCATCATGAATCTATTCTCAGAAAATTATCAGACTGACCCAAACCAATTTCAACTATTTTTCAAATCTTAAGATTATTATTAATTTTGTAAAACAACAACACACAAGTAAACTAATAAATTGTGTCAAATGCAAAACGTCAAAGTCAATGGAAGTTTCAGTGTTGCTATATTAAAAATATATATACATATGTATATGTTTAAATTTAGTAAACCTGGAAAATATTTCAGAAAAACACTTGTAAAATACTTGTATCTGAGCAGTTGCACTTAATCAGAACTGCTTATATTATATTGTTATGTATTTTTATTTGGTCTTGCCCAGTATTTAAAGGCCCAGATTCTCATTCCTTCCAAAGTGTTCTCATTCTAAAAATGACCAATTACAGTACAGTGTTTGAATCAAGCCCCAATACTACCCATTGGATACAAAAAAAATGTATCTGTTGAGTGCCGGCATATCCAATCGGTAATCTGTTTACAATTCTTTCTGCTTGGGGATTTTTTACCGTCGGCACACTACGGAGGTATTAGATCGCGGGAGCTCAGCCTTGAGAAATCTCAGAACCTTCTTTATGAATTTCAATAAAAACAAAACCTTTCTGTTTGCAGGAGCGCTAGAATAATAGGGCGCGACCTAGCCGCCTTCTACAGCGAGCTGGGGGAGACCAGCAAGGCGTGCGTGTTCCTTTCGGACGCTCTCCGCTCTTACGAGGAGCAGGGATGGAAGGACCTCGCTGCACAGACCAGGATGGAGCTGGTCGCTTGCTATCACAAAATGGCTGATCACGAAAAGTACTTATTTATTTACTTCTTTTTAACATTTTACTGTGGAAGATATAAACTCATCTCTCATATAAGGAGTTGGCCATCAATAATGACCTTCATTTAACAAAAATGAAAATATTTTCATTTTCAATGGAGTATTATATCTCCGAGAACACCTTTTGATTACTGCTTTTCATTTAGGGTATGTATTCAAATTTATGTAGAAATAGTAAAACCAGTTTAAATATTCGTATAGGTATATTTTTGTCAGTTGTCTAAACAGAAAACAAGGGAAGTTTTTTTTTTAAGCATAATTCCAATATTTGAGCAAAACTCATCAAGGTAATTTTCACACAGTTTCTTCAAATTCTCGGCCAACAGTCGGGGGCATTTTGAGGATTTATTTTCTGCTTCGACGTTCAAGAAAACAACCTTCAACGTTTAAGTTTATATACGTAATCTATATAATACCATAAAATATTCATTCACGATGTTAACTATTTTTGTTTCAGTATTTAATATTGTCATTGGCACCTCTATGCATTTTTAATTGAATATTAAATTTTATTATTGTTTTAAATGTTGTGATTTCTATATTCCAGGTATACAAAACTGTCCGCCACAATTTCCTGCACTCTAGAACTGGAAATATTAGTACGAAACTTCTACTTCGATGAGATGCAGAAATCCATCAAAACGCGTTTGAAAGACACAACCGAGATGATACTGGCCGAACTGAATGACTGCTTCAAGGTAGTGGCGGTGGAGGTACTGCCGTCGGAGCGAGAAAACCACATTAAAGATTATCCGGTGAAGGTGGTCCTGTGCATCGAAAGCTTCTTCCCCCGGGAGGTGGTCTGCCAGAGGGCCTCCATCAGTCTGGAGGAACAGGATCCAAAGAGGCCGGAGAGGCGGCCCCAGGAAAAAACCAATAAGACTGAATCATCTAATGTAAATAATAGTAATGTTAGTCAAGCCTCACCCGTCAAGAGGAACGTCTCCATCGTTCAGAACAACGTAGAACTTGTTGAAGAAGAATATATTTCAAGGTTAGTTACAATCTTTTTTATTTCTCCCCTAAACGCTTGGAATTGAGCTACCCCTATAACCTATAAGCTATGATTGTCCTGACAGTAAAAGATTTAATACATCTACTAAACATATTCTTTAATTTTGCATAGAATAATAAAATGGTTAAATGCGAACGGCTTTCAGTCACTGACACCTCAAGAGAATGATTTTTAATTTTTTATCTTGGCTAAGATATTATAAAGAAAGACAAACATTCCCCCGGGTTACAAATAACCTGACAATATTTGAAAATCTCCTACTACCACTACAGTAAGCGGAAAATGTTGCTTGTGTCGTGATGGAGGAATTGAACACACTACGCCTGGGTGGGACCCAAACGCGGTGACAACTCAGCCACTGGCTTGTTGTTTAAGATTCTTTAATTGGAAGAAAATATGTTTTGCTGTTTTTTTTTTTTTTTTTAATAGTTGATATTATTTTAATGCAATATGTGTATTTAAGTGTATTATGAAATAGTGTAACCACTCGAGTGATGTAGATTTCCAGGTGTTCGGTTTTCGATTCAGCCATTGGATTTAATTAACATCACACCTTCAAATATTAATATGGAAACATGTGAACTGCTTACCGCGGTTAACAGCCAATGCATTCACCAATCCACATTTCACCGATTCAGATTTCAGCGTTTACCCCATGTTTTTAGGGTTTATAAATCGTTAAATTCATAATAATCAACTACCTAAATTTGGGTAGCCATCACTCGAGTGGGAAAGGAAACTAACAAAAACAGTTTTTTTTTTTTTTTCTGTAGGTAATTATAATTTTATTAAAAAGGAATCTTTGAAAATCAATTAAAATATAAGTATGTACATAAATATTGATAATTTGATTAATTAATGCAATTTCAGTTGTAGATTAGATGACCTAAAACCCCCCAACCCTTTACTACGCCCCCTGAACATGTCCCTGCACCTTGACTGGAAGGAAGACAAGACCCTGGACACCGCCTCCGTGCAATGCAACGTCAACACCAAGACCAAGCTCAAGCGCTCCGACAGCGCCAAATACCGCAAACCCTCCGCCACCCGCAGAAACGACTTCACCCACAGCATTAGCCACGACAACTTCTCCATCAAACCTGGAATGAACGACATCATTCTGGAAACCGTGGCACACCAAGCTGGCCTATTCAGACTGAGCCAGATTTCCCTAGTTGTAGAGCAAAAGCTGGAGTATCTGTCCAACGCTCTGTCCGCCTGCAGGATTTGCTATGAGGTGGTAACGAGAGGTATTAATGTGGCGTTGAATAAGGTGGACCCCAAGAAGGATCTGCTGGCTGGAGTGGAGCACCCCATGGAACTTGTTGTGACGAGCGGGAGTACTAGTATTACTGAGGTAAGCTTTTTAATCACTTTCTACTATGTAGGTGTTTGTAGGATACAATATTCTAGGTTAAAATATGGTTTTGTTTCTAATTTAAACATTTGCTATAGTGGTGAAGCCAAAGATATTAGAAGAACGAGATATGCTATGTTGGCCGCCGGACCGTAGGCGGAGTACTACCTAATTAGGGTACTTTGAATACTATCGGGACGTGTACGCACAGAAATCTGTTCTATGTATTAGTGCCAACTGAAACGATACGTCCTTAGCGTAAGCGAAGGTGTGCAGTAGTATTGGTGAACAAAACCGGCGACACTGGGCAAAACAATTCCACACAGTATGAACTGCTCATAGCACATCTCGTTCTTCTAATATCTTTGGGTGAAGCCATTTTGTTTGAAACATAAAAAAATTTGCACAATACATTGGCGAAACTCTTTAGCGTGATGGTCGATTTATCCAACCTAGCAATTTTTTTTATCATTCTAGCTATACAGTGTTACAACAAATTTCTAAAAATCTTATTACCATAGCCTGTGCCTCAAGGGGTTTTAAAATGCGTGCACATAAGACAGAATCTCGAATCTACCAAAAAATTATAAACATGTCATGTTGTGACAGATATAAAACTATGTGATCAGAGTGGTTAAGTTAAGATTATCAAGATTGGACTCTAGTAGCAAAATAACTTATTTTCAGAACTGCACAATTCAACTGAGAACGTCCCTTGGTCTCACGGTGAAGCAAAGAAATGCCAAATACCAGAGTTTGGTGAGAGAACTGGAGATCAACATCCCCCCGTGTCAGCCCTTCAATACTGTGTCCATCCCCCTCACCGTGTTCGCCGTCCTTCCCCCCAAGAGGGATGATAAACCCATTGAACATAAGGTAAATACACTACTCACTTACTAATCCACTATCCCAAAAACTGGGCAAATTAGTGAATGCGGCGGATTATAGTACATACATACAAAATTTGAAAATAAATTAAACAGGTATTTCATAAAAAAAATACAGCCATCAATCTTTTGTAAAAATACAGCTATCCATTTTTTGTAAACTTTCCATTTTTTTGAGAAACGAACACAAACTCATGCGACAGTAGCTAAAATACCCCTAACCAGGACTAACCCAAGTTAACGAGTAAGTTAACCCAACCCGTCGCGTGTTGGTGTACAAAGCTTAGCGCTCGAGTCTAAGCACGCTGCAGACTACTAAATTTTATGTACCGACAAATTATAGAGCTTGATGTTGTCATTCCAAATATTAAAATAAGAGGCAGATTATAGTACAGTAGAACCTCGTTTTACGTTGTTACGAATTCCCACGTAATTCGAAATTTTATGAAAAAATACGCCGAAAATCGATTTTCTCGGCCGCCTCTTCAAATCCGGGTGGTATTTTAGTTGTAAATTCGTATTAATACCAATTATTTCTTTATTTTCGCGGCCGATTACCGTAGCGGCGGGCCCTTTAAATTCAGATATTCGCAATAAATTCGTAAAAATGCTATATATTTACTCGTAAATCGAGATTTCGCTGCCGATTTCGGTCGTGGCCTACCCTTTAAATTGAGATATTCGTAAAAATACGATATATTTCCGCGTAAATCGAGATTTCGCGGTAATTTTCCATCGCAGCCGGCCCTTTATTTCAAATATCTGAATTTAAATTCGTAAAAATACGATATGTTTCCGTGTAAATCGAGAATGCGCGGCCGATTTCCGTCGCGGCCGACCCTTTAAATTAAGATATTTGATGTTAATTCGTAAAAATATGAAATATTTCCGCGTAAATCGAATTTTATCGGCAGTTTTTCGTCGCGGCCGGCCTTTTAAGTTCAGATATTTAAAGTAAATTCGTAAAAATATGTCATATTTCGGCGTGAATCGAAATTTTTCGGCCGATTTCCGTCGCGCTGTATTTTTTTAATTCGGATATTCGAAGTAAAGTTAGTAAAAATACGATATATTTCCGCGTAAATTGAAATTTCGCGTCCGAGTTCCGTCGCGGCGGGCCCTTTAAAATTCAGATATTCGAAATAAATTCGTAAAAATACGATATATTTACACGTAAATCGAGATTTCGCGGCCGATTTCTGTCGCAGCGGGCCATTTAAATTCAAATATTAAAAATAAATTTGTAAATATACGATACATTTACGCGTAAATCGAAATTTCGCAGCCGACCCTTTAAATTCAGATATTTGGTGTAAACTCGTAAAACTACGACGTATATCCGCGTAAAACGTATTTTCTCGGCCCTTCAAAATCGGATATTCGAAATATTTATTATAATTTGAAAAAATACAACATTCCAGTGTAAATCGATTCAGATTTACAAAATAATAATACTAATTAGGACGATGTATAACCACGTAAAAATACATTTTTCGGCATTTTACCGCCAAGGCTGACTTTTAGATTCAGATTTACGAAATATTATGATTTATTTTCGCAAAAATCAAATTTTTCGAATTACAGGAACAAATTTTCGTGCGCAGACAAAAATAAATTTCGAATTACAAATTAACGAATTTCGAATTAAAAAAAAATTTGTATAAAAAAAATTTTCTGCGAAATTTTCGAAATACGCGTTTTTTCGAATTATCGGGGTTCGAATTAACGGGGTTCTACTGTAGTTATTGGACAATCGAGCGACGGATTACTGAGAGAGGACTGTAATCAATTTCTGCAGAATTAATATGTACATATTTTCCAGAAAACACTTGTATTGCCTTATTTGAATTTAAAATAAAATTAAAAAATTACCTAAAACTACTATAAAAGTCCTTACTCTTATTATTATTTCCTTCAAATCTTGAAAATGTATTATTGATAAATCTTGCCTATTTCTTACTTATCCCTTTGGTTTTGCAAATATATTATTTACTTACTTACATGATTCCATATAATTGAGCTAGGATTCACTCACCAAACACAAGAGCCTTGTCTCTTTATGGTGAGGAAAAGCTATTATTATTTACCTTGATAACACTGTATAATATGTATAATTGTATATTTATTGTAAAAAACATACAAATATTAAATAAAAAAATAAAAAAAAATAAAATATACAATGGTAAAAATTATCACTTATTGCTAAGGAGTGTGTTAACTACCTAGTGCACCTAATCAAATAGTTCTACTGCAGGTTGGATTTATAGTTTCATAGATCTTGATGGGAATAATGTTAGAAGATAAAAACAGTTGTGACAGCCTCTAAATTCCAGATAAAAAAATGCCATCCAAATTTCATGATGCCATGCTCACCATTTGAGATTTTCTTTTGGGACACTCATATAGATTATCTTTATAGTTAAGGTACATAAAATGCATTCTGTGTGTGAAAAGGATATCGATTACACCTTTTCTTTGAGTCATCAAAATCCACACCATTCTGAAAAAAGTTTTTTTTTTAAACAACTTTAGGTGTGAAATTTATTTTTCTTATAAAAAATAAATAATAAATTCAGTAAAATGTAAATTAAAAAAAAAATTGTTGCCTCCAGAGAGAATTGAACTCTCGACCCCTGGTTTACAAGACCAGTGCTCTGCCACTGAGCTATGGAGGCATGTGTGAAGATGGCAAAAATGTACTAGCTTAGCTAAAGCAGTCCATATCATGATCATAAATATTTTATGTCAAATAATTATCACATATTGTCATTGTCATAAATTTTTTACGATAAATACATTAATGAAATAATTTTACGACATGTCTCAATATTCTGATATGAAATATTTTTGGCCGTTTTCAAATATTTTATGTTTTTCCATTGATTTTGAAATAATCTGTGTTGTTAGATAAATAGATTTATATTTTAGGTCTTATTCAAATTTCAATTAAAATTTTTATTGGATCATTTAAATGGATGTGCATACAAATGAGGTTTGGATTTTTCATTAGAAGTTTGAAGTGATCTTATATGTAATATTTATTTGTGATGAAGCGTAATATTATCTATGTAGTCAGATATCAGATTAACACTTGTGTAAATATTCCAAAAATAATGCTAATAAAGAGTATTTTGTTTTTTCTTTATTTTTTTAAAATTATTGTTGAAGAAATGTCTATACATATTATGCAATAGGTATTGGTGATTGCCCATGCATTTCAAACAATTACATATTTACTTTCTGCATACAAAAATATATATTATTTGAGTTTATTTAGGGAACATGCAAGTGAATTAATTTTTCCATTTAATATATTGAATATAAAATAAAGTACTTAGGTTCCATTTACAATTTTTTTTGAGATTACAGATTAGGAAGCAAGTATGTATATAATAAAAGTTATAAGTAAAAAAAAATAATGAAAACAAAAGATGAACAATTAAGAAATAATTGTTTTGATTTAAGTAAAGTTAATTTGATTTTAAACTTTTTAAGGGTACAATGGAAAATATCAATACATATCTCTTAGGACGGGTTGTTTTAATATTGTGATAATAATAACATGTGGTATTGTCTTCAATGAACAAATGTATTATAGTAAATATATATGTATTTTTCCAGGTTTGGTTGCAATGCCCCTGGTGGGAGACCCCCGTGGTGGTGACTCTTCACTTTGCGCCCCCACTGACTGCCTCCTGGAGACTGCTGACCTCCAACACGCGCAAGATAATGCATGTGACCCTGGCCTCCTCCACTTGTGACCAGGTCTCCCTCGCTCTGTTCGATCCGTGTCTTCAGACGCAGGCCAACGTCACGCTGGTGGATCTCAACCCCAAGGGGGGACGCAAATATGTAACTTGTTTTTTTAATGTTTACGTATAAATAAATTCTACTTTTTCTTGTAAGATACTGTTTTTGAATTATCAGGCTGTTGTTTTCTTAGATGTACATAGATAAATAAATATATTATAGAATTGCTTATCTGAAGTCTTGTGAAATTTTCATATAAAAAAAAAAATTGACTAGGTTTGCCCTACCAACGTATGTGATAGATTGGAGTTTCCCGAATCAGTAAATACTCTTTTTTTTATGCCGGTAAGGTATACTGATTGAATCGGATAAGTACATATTATTAAATGTGACAATAATAGACTTTAATTTTCATATAAAAATAATTTTTTAAATAAATTTGCTCCGCGCTGTAATGTAATTTAATTTTATTCAATAGTAATATAATATAGTCATTTTTATGTAATCATTTTGAAGTTGTCTGACACTGAAGTGATAATCCAATTGTCTATCTTAATTTAATTTAAAAAATTTAAAAAAAACTGCATACTTACGCCGTTCTTCCACAGGTATCTTGGCGACTACCGCCATAGATCTGCGCGGAGGTTCTGATATTTAAAAGTTGCCAACATTTTATAAACTTGTTGGCGACGTTAATCCCCGCCACCTACCGAGCGAGATTGTTCCCATTCGCATCGTCGAGACTTTAAACATGGCGTCACTTATGTTTCAGACATTTTTTAACAATGTGTGTGCTTTAAGTCCAGTACCGCAGAAGAACCATTTTTATTAATCTTCAGGAGGGACAAAACCGCGCTCTTGCTTGCTTTACTGCGGATGATTCATTCGATGAATCGACTTAAACCGAGTAAAAGCAGTCAATTTCAATATCAGAAAGCAACAATCAATGCAGCCTACGTCAATGGGGTTCTACTTTAGTATGATTTGAGACAAATTTGAACAGTTTTCTCACACTTATGTTCTAATAAATTATTCAATGCGCAGATAATGGGCGCCAGCGGCATCACCGTCTCCTTCATGTGGGAACTGCAGATGGACCCGCTGGAGAAGCCAATGCCCATCAAGTCCATGTTCTCCATGTCATACTCGGTGGTTGGCGGGGAGGTGGAGGGGGGGCAGGCAGAGAGCCCCCTGGAGTACCGCTGCCCCTTCGAGATGCAGGACTACACCACGCTGTTCCTCGTCAGGTCCCGGGTGGAGCCCACCAAGGGATCCGAGTTCTGCCGGGCCTCGCAGATGTGCTTCTTGCAACTGTCGGTGCAGAAGGTATGTTACATAATAACTAATAACTCTTGTATTCCATAATCTGGGTTCCTTATCCATTGCATTTTTCTGTACAATGGGGGTATTTTCGACTATGAATACTGTGAATGTGAATGTGCGGAGGATTTTAAGTTTATTTTTCTGATTCTGATGATCTTACTAAAGATGCAATAACAAGTTAAACGCATACAAGCTGTGCTTTGCTCCCATCGCCTTTTAGTATCTCCAATCCACGGCCTCCATGGTCGAGGGGTGAGGCTCTCGACTAGCAAGCTGGAGGTTTCGGGTTCAAATCCCAGCATGCGCAAATAAGTTTTATTTGATTGAGTGTTATTTCACAATTTACTCATTTAAAATAAAATGTAGAATATATGCGGCACGTGCCAGAGTGCGAGATACTCTCATTGTCGCCCCGGTGTAAGACCACCATTCAGAATTGAAACATTGCTTGAAATGGCTTTGACTGTGTTTGATGACCAGATCTGAATAGCCAGGTACTTTCCCACCTTCCTCTTCCCCTTCTCCTTTCCCTCGCAACTACCTTCAACATCACAACATACCCCAATTGGGGATGCCATACTCTCACTGACTCCAGGTGGTGGGGAGCAGTTGGGGCTCTTGTGCAGTTTCACATTTGTGTAAATATTACTTCTGTAGGTTTTATACAGACGGAGCTACATGCAAAAGTTTGAACACTAGTTACAAGTTATAAATGAATTCTCCACATTTCAAAAAACTTTGAACATGTTTTACTTAAAACTAAAATATTCATCATAACTTGTTATTGCCTCAGCTCCTCAATTTTATTATTTCTATCTATAATTTTTGATTTAATAAATTATCTAAAACCGCACATTCCGAAACGGTTCCAACAGGCTACAAAATCATTATGACGTAGAAAAAGCTAATGGCTGGTAAGATGATTGTCACCGAAGTTAGTCGGTTTAGGATGTTTGTCATTTGGATGCCATATTCACGAAGAAAAATGTACATGTCATTTTGGCGGCAAATCAAAAATTTTAAATCATTATAAATGTTTTTTTTCCTCAACAGAAAAATACAATGAAAATGCCTTCATTATCGTAATTCTTTCTTTAATTTTTTATAGAATAAAAATTAATATCGTATTAATATGAAATAAAGCATGTCAGAAAATATCTGCTGAAGTCTCCTGGACTCCTTCCTTGTTCTTCATAGGTATATGTAATGTGTAATTTCTATCACCTAAGAAATTCTAAAAATATAGTACTAAAGGATTCATATGTCTGATACTAATTTATAAATGTGGAAATTCTAACTATACAATTGTAAATGTTCTCCAAAATGCCCTAGAAAGAATCTCATACTTGTGATGTCCCGAAAGAAACCATTCATCTGTTTTAAATGCAATTACTAATGTTATCCAAATTTACCCTGGTAATAAATTACATCTTTGCGATTCTTTCAAGGATAAAGAAACCATCCTGCCACTCCAAATACAATCAACAATGTTCTCAAAATTTGTTTTGACAGCATCGCCATTCCATTGTAAGAATATTATGTACTAAATACACAATTTGGCTGTCCTGAAACGGTAATCCTTCCCAGTCGGACAGACAAAGGTTCATTTTGTTTTGTATCGTTTGTAATTTATATATATAAAATAAAATTAAAATAAATATGATTTATTCTGCTTAAGGCGACGGATCTCCTGTGCAACTGCATACAAAAATGTGTACAGACATGCCCCATTTCTAATGTTTGCACATACATTTGTTCAGTATTTGTGGTAATACTTGTGAAAACGCTTTGCAGGAGACCCACCTTTACATAATCATAATAAAACATGTCATCTTACATAGTCATGTATATTATAATATTCCTGTTTATTGTTTAGGTGAATGAGACTGATCACAACTCCCTTATGTATGAAGTGTTAGCAGACCAAACCATGTGGGCCGTTTGTGGAAGAACTGCGGGTAAATTAAACACTCCTAAAGATATTATTTTACTTTATTATGTATTTTAAAGTCACTTGCTCTTGAGATGAAATGTATTTTATTAAAAACCTTTTTGCTTATCTTTTGTAAAGGCATCTATTTATCCTAACTTAATATGTCTTACGTTGATTGAAATGGTTTATTCATCCAGGTGTGATAACAATGGAGAACACAGAACCTCAGACTGTGACCCTGGACGTGATGCCACTCATCGCTGGCCATCTGCCGCTGCCGGCCGTCCGGCTGTCCAAATACATCGCTGCCAGCCAACCCACTTCCATCAAAGGTACCTACGTACATAGACTCAGTATCACCCTGACGTGAGACAACAATTCACTGTCAAAATATCACCTTTTGACTAGCCTGGCAACACTGTAGGCTTGCAGCTTTTCAGCTGGTATTGAAGACACATTGTTACATAGAAATATGTAGGATGAAAGCTGTTACTTTGATTTTGCATTTGAATAGTTCATAACCCTTCACTGGATATAATAATATTGATTCAGGAATGCCCTAGTGAGATGTGCAGAGTATGTTTTTTATGATAAAAACTGTTTTTTGAATAAATAAATAAATGCTGCAAAATGATATTGAGGTTCTTGGCCCATTTACCATGTCCATTAAACAACAGTGTTATAATTATTGTGTGCATTTTCCTCCCATCTCCATTAAAAATAATATAAACCGGCATGTATTTTCATTTTTTTGAAATACTTTTTTTAAGCTATTTGTTTTTAATAATTTATAAAAAATCAGATTATTTATAAACAAGTTCTGCTGTGTAATTATTACCAAGCGTGACAGCTGTTTCGCCTTCCGAAGGCATTATTAACCTTCGAAGTGCCTACTGTAGTGTGCCGATGGTAAATTCCCACAAACAGAATTTTTTTTTTAATATAAATAATTTTTTTTATAATTTTTTAAAAAGTCGAAAAGAATGTGACCTTACTGAGGTAACCCGTTCTTATTATTTTCATAGTATCAGTTGGATACACCGCACCCAACAGATATAATTTTATTGTATCTGATGGGTACTTTTGTCACTTGAAAAGTTAAAAACCTCTATCAAGAGTATAAAAAATAAAAAAAATTTAAACTAAAATGGAGTTCTACAAATTAAACTTGGTGACAATAAATAATCCATTTTCCAGGGAAAGATAGCTGAAAAAATTGCATAAATTACGTTATTTTTTGGCAGTGCAATTTATTTATATTTTTCTTGGTTTTGCTTTGAAGTTTTCCATTAATCCTTCCAGCGCTTGAGGGTCATATATGACCAGGTGTCCATATTTTATAAAAGTATTTTTATCTTTTTTCTATCATGCGATAATACATAATTTTTTTGACGTTAGAAAGAGAAATAATAATTCTTTCCAGTTTGCCTGAAATATTTATACTGGAATCCATTTAATAATTTATTCCTTTTAAAATTTTGGTTGTTTTTAGGATTTTATTAAAGGATTTTATACTGGAATCCATTAATAAAATCCTAAAAATAACCAAAATGAATAATTCATATTTCACGCCACTATCGCAACAATCAGTTTAACTTTAAAAATTACTTCTTTTATTATATGAACGAGATAAAAGTGAAGATACAGTTTTCTTAAAAATTCTCCAAACAAAATGAATGTGTTTTCGAAATATCGAGTTCTTTCAATTTTTCTATGATTGGAGTAAAAAATTAAGTAAAAATGTGGTTAGCATTTTTGACAACATTTTTCACGTTGATATTAAAATTTTATTATTTAGAAATAATTATGTTTATTTTAAATGCATACACTGGAAAGATAATTTTATCGAGTTTCTAAAACAGTATTTGTTTTTAGGGAAAATTAAAAAAAAAAATGTGTATAGTGCATATATGAAATACACAGAAATCATTTCAAACTGATCAAATGTGATGAATAATGGGTTAATAATCAAGCTGCATCACTTATTAATTTCAGATGGTCGCAAAGCCGACACGATGAGCAGCTCCCACCACCCCCGACTGGAGCCCTTCTGTCCCGGCCAGGTCTACCACAGTGGCAAGGCGCAGCAGGTCCACGTCCTGGCCAGCGTCAGCAGCAATGACCCGCATTAGACGCAAACACTCGACAACTTGACTTGTACAATAGCTCACCACGTGTCACGGAACCAAATAGCGGGCATCTTGTCAGCTCAGTTACGTTGTCACAAATTCTTCGTTGCTTGCAAATTTCTTAAGAGGAAAGTACAGTCGATATTGAGGCTAACAATGTCTTTAACCTATCGATATCTCTATAGTCAAGTTGAGCTGTATTTATCTTCGTCTAAATGCTGAACAATGTTGTTAGAAGTATATTTTTAAAGCGGTTGTTTTAAGAATGTTCATGTAAATGGTGCTTTAACTCCCATTCTAAAATCAAAGTTTTGCGTTGGTTTGTTTATTTGAACTAGCAAATATTTATTAGCAATTAATTTAAAAATGAAATGAATATACATTCAATGGAACATATAACCACTTGAGCGATGACGTATTTAAAAAAATATGACTCGAGCGATGGAGGTTTCCGAGCATTCGGTTTTAAATTCGCCTGCGCTATTTAAAAAATTCATATTTCCGAATAATAATATGGAAGCAAATAAACTGCTTACTGTGGTTTAAAGCCTATATTTTATTGTTTATACCACAGGTATAATAATTTAAAAAAAAATTTAAACATAAAATTCATAAATGCGTGAATTTTGTTTGTTAGTTTACAAAAATCGCCCAATCTTGTACTTATTACTGGATATTTAAGAACATGTTTTATTGGTTCGTAAAAGAACTAGAAACAAGGTTTAAAATAAGACATGTGATAACAGTACACATTACTATTCTTACTTTTAAATTTTAGAATAAACTTACAAAAAGTGTTAAAATTCATGTAGTTTTTTTCATTGTGACATTACATTTTT
This sequence comes from Hesperophylax consimilis, assembly GCF_061612785.1. Lineage (NCBI taxonomy): Eukaryota > Metazoa > Arthropoda > Insecta > Trichoptera > Limnephilidae > Hesperophylax > Hesperophylax consimilis. The sequence goes on along the minus strand of NC_142850.1, from coordinate 16,294,249 downwards.
CAATTGAAAACAACAGACTAAAAACTGTCACAGAATAATAAAAATTAAATCTCTTTGTTTTGAATTACTCTTAACGGAATTAATATTTAAACACAGATAACGTATTTAGAGTTAATATTGTACAAATAAATAAATTTAAATACTTGTCACTCCAAAAACAGAAACGCAGCTAACAAAAATACACATTGGCACTGACTTTTAAATTAAGTTTAACTAAACAGGGAAATTAATAACGAACACATTGATCTATTTTATATAACAGAATTTTAGAGAAATAAACATCCACGGTACTTTTAAACGACGTCACCTTTAACCGAAGTTAAAAAAATAATTCTAACTCTAGACATTTGCTACCGTCTTTTTTACTAAAATCTGTGAATAAATACAAGAAAGGACAACTGCTGCCATCTATCGAAAATCGGTAGAAACTGAATCTAACTAGCGACTGAACATTCTGAGCTGTTTGCGGGAATTACAAAATAAATTCAATAAAATTGTCTACCTAAATTTAGGCAGCCATCGCTCTAGTGGTTATGTAAGTGATTCAATCCCAACAACTGGAAAACTTTTATTTTTGGTGCTATGTAACTATTAAAGTATTGAATGATCTTGCTAGTGCAAAAAATAACCTATTTACAGACAGGTTTTCACTGCCTTTCCCTAACCTTTCTCTTTCCCATCCCTCATTCCTTCTGTACCAACTATTAAAGTATTGAATGATCTTGCTAGTGCAAAAAATACCCTATTTACAGACAGGTTTTCACTGCCTTTCCCTATCCTTTCTCTTTCCCATCCCTCATTCCTTCTGTACCACAACATTCCCCAACAAACATTGCCCATGCACTGAAACCACAGATTCTGGAAATTATCATCTTGTTTTTACATATTTAAAACAAACTTGTATTAGATTGGGAATTAGAGAAAAGCCAAAATATTATAATTAAGGGTACACTTAAAAAAATTCATGATCTGCTCTTTAATAGATGGTGTTATTAAATTATTTTAGGATAAAACGCCTTTTGAAAGTTACACTTTAAAGTATTAAGATGAATTGTTTCTTTGAACCCTTACAATAAATAGTTTTGTCCGTGTACAAACTCAATTTTTCCAAGAAAGGCATACAAATACAATATTGCACTGAATCACCGATACAATATTGTGTGTATGTATATGCAAAAAAAATTTTATATGTATTATGTATGTATGGGCGCAAACAAATAATTCATCTTAACATTTTAAAGCATATAACTTGCAAAGGATGTTTTTTCCTAAAATAATTTAATTAGCGCCATCTATGAAAGAGCAGATTATGAATTATTTTTAGTATGTCCTTAACAAAGATTAGTGGTTCCAAAATTGATTCCCAAGTGCTGCTAAAAGCACAGGGGAGTTCGTCAAGAGGCTGGTTTATAGAAAGTGAATTTGTATAGGAGGCAGCGTATTTGGGAACCACTGGTCCTTCATTCTGAATATGTACTAGCGTCGGCATTGTTAGTTGTTTAGATGATTTAATGCTTCCAAATTTCTATGTTCATTTAATTTTTATACCTTGTATAAAATATGACAATTGTATTTTAAAATGAGCTTGTGTATAATGTAAAGAAAAGTGTACATAAATACTCACATTGTGTTGGTTCACAATGTTCCAACAGATGGCGCTTTAATATCTGATAGATTGATATTTTTTTAACTGATAATTTTTTATTTGTCATCGAGCGATGCTAACATTTACTTTCAAATGTATGTGCCATCAACTACTACCTATGCGTTACGATCTATTTGTATTATATTTTATTTATTTCAAGGCTTTATTGTTTAATTCTTTATGTGTATATTTTAGGTAGCATTAAGCTCAGTAAAAACATCGAACTTCTCTTTGAAACTTGTAACATCCACACCATCGGTACAGAATAAATGATATTGGCTCCTGCAGTAAACAGATTGACCTCTAATTATCTCAGTAATTCGACACCGAAAAGAACACATAGAAATAGAGTGCTGTTATTACATAGTATTGTTGTATAGCTAAGATGGTGACTATATAAGGTGTTTCAAAGAACTCCATAAAAGATGTTTGTGATATTGGTTCTTTACTACTTTGTTCAATTACTAGCACACTGTTTAAATTTGCACGAAACTGTCAATGTCTTCTCAAAAGTATCGTAAAATGGGGTGACTGATCAATTTTTAGCTTTGAAACTAATTAACTTTTTTGTAAAATCATTTGTGTCAGAAAATTTTACGTTATATTTATTGGATATGTACTAGATGCAGTGTTCCCGAAACTAAAAATTCAAAATCGGGAGAATTTTCGCCTAAAAATCGGGAATTTGAAGAAATCGGGAGATGACTAGAACTATTATAATAAAAATTCTCCCTTGTCAACAATCCGAATCCCGTTTACTATTTCCGAAGCAGACCATTAACAACGATCTAAAAAATCAAGAAGCAGCATAATTGTAGATGTTGCCCATGGAATGACGCAATTTTCCGTATCATTCGATGGAGACTTATTTTTACGTCTGTCAACACAGAACATTTTTTGTGAAATTTGAACTGTCAGTTCAAGAGACGTCAAAATTTATTGAATACCTATCTATGTACATTAAAATTGGGCGGCATTCAAACAAGTAACGATTTTTGTCGTCGGGATGTGTCTACGATTAAATGAAACGAAACAATCTTTTTATTTTCAATTTTAATAAGCAACCATCCAATCACCTCAAGAGTTTTTTCTTCGTATCACGCTTCACATGTAAACATAGACAAAAGAGATCTCCTGCTTTTTATATGCGATTGAGAGGACGAATGCCTTGTCAACGCATCTCTTCCTGAACAAATATTTATATCCTTGTGCAGAATGCAAAAGTTGCGTTTTTTTACTGGGAGCGAGCCAGCCTTCATAACTGGATAAACTTTCCCACTCTTTCTTATAATATTGCGAATATTTTTTTTAGCACCCATGCTCCTACTCGTTCCTGCACCGCGATCAGAATCTGAATTCGAACTCGACATGTTAAAAAAAAATAATATGTACGAGGAACGAAGAACCAAAAAAGCTAATCGAGGCGTGACGTAATAAATTCTAAACTCTCGCTCGTAAAATTCATAGATTATCGGTTTGTGTAGGTCTAATACATACATATGCTTAGATAATCAGTATTCTCTAATTATTCTTGTTAATACCCTATTCGGGGGAATTTTTTTTTTTTTGCCTGTTGAGCAGACCATAAACAAAAAATCGATGAGTGACGACGATTCGCTGCTTGCTTTGAAAAATTGGGAGATATTGATGCCATTCCGGTAGATCGGGAGATCTCCCGAAAAATCGGGAGCTTCGGGAACACTGACTAGATGTACCGTTAAAATATGTAAAAAAAAAATGCTGAAAGTCACCTTTCGGAAAGGGGTGAATAAAAGCATTTTATTACAACAATAAGCTAATCGAAAAATTTGTGTTTGGATATTCAAGAAGTTATGAAATGCTATATCGATAGACATTGGTAAATTTTGGCATGTTTGCAAAACATCTTGAGCGATCGCTTGCCATAATGTGCCAAATTAATTTCGAAGCGTCATTGTACCCACATTGCCAGAAAAGAATTGTAAAAAGCGAGTAATTTCTGAGTGGAAGCGAAAATTATGCAGATATCTGCAATGATCAAGTGGCCCCTAATTCAAAAGTCACCCCATATTACGTCATTTGATAATTTTTCAGTTTATAGCATCACCATAGCTTACCTACACTAACTTCAACAGCTTTTCTATGGCATTTTTTCAATGTTCATTATGTAAAGATTTACCTCTGTATTTGACTAAACATTTTAATTTGGAAATTATCATTTATATTATGCTTGAGTTATGGGCATTTTAATTTAATCCATATTATTATGTAATAGTTATGATGTATTACTGTTATTTTATTTTAATATGATTTATTTGAGATCGCAGATTTGTACTTTATGATCTAGTCAAAAAATGACATACTACCTTGGTTTATTTTTCATCTAATTCTGTTAATATATAACGGACTGTACAAGTCTCAATTTATACTAAGTTGATATAAACATTATTTTACATTTTTAAGGTGGATGAATCGGTGAATCAAATAATTTTAGTTTGGTGCATTGTGTAGGTACTTCCTTTTATTTTTGTAACCAATTAAAAGTAGGTACATATTTCACCAATTTGGTACTTCTTTTACTAACTTATTTTTTTGTATTTGCAGGACTCGTGTTTTTTTTAAATAATTGTTTTAAACCCAGTGTCACTTTATAATAAAAAAAATTGTGTTCCAAAAAATGGCCTAATTACTATAAGAAATTAACTAGCCTAGAGCCTTCCTTAAATTAACCAAATATTGCGCTGTTTTTAAAATATCATTTAACTACTCATTCTCATAAAGCAGGGGTTTCCTACTACTTGGTTGATCAAGCTAATTTTGGTCGATTTCGATAATAAATATTGTGAATTTTAAAAATAATAATTATTTTCATAAGTTTTAAATTCACAAAAATGGATGAAAAAATTATTTCTTGGTCGTGTTACAACTTGTTTTGTTGAATTCGTGCTTATCTGTTAACATGTTCACTGCCAGCCTTGGACAGCCCGCGAAGGCTTGGAGCCTTCACCATGTAAACTCTGTCAAAAACTAGTGTAAGTAGTAAAAAACCGCGCACTAACAACGATTTTTGATTCATTCAAGCGCAGGGCCAGCATAAAAACAACACCAATTGGCGTGCGCAGAGTTTCTCTAAATTTGGCAGTAAATGTGTCAATGAAGCGGCATAATCGTCAAAATTTTTGAAGAACTAAACAAAAGTAACAGCAAAAAATTTGTAAGCTACTTATTAGAAGTCCATCCCCATGAAAACTAGGGTAAAAAGTAGCTTTCATAAAAAAAAGGTTGGGCGTCCCTTTTATAAAGTTACCCTAATACCTGTTTTCCACATTTTACTGCTTACAAAATCTCATTCTAAAAACTCAACTCATCTCATTCTAAAATACGATGATGATTATTGGCTTTAATAAAGATTATACTGTTGTCTGACATGCAAAAGTTACTAACCTCCAAACTCTGTTTTGAGATTCATACATTATAGCAATTTTAATGTTGATAATTAAAAATATATAAATAGGAATGTGCAATACATGACGAGTTTCGACAAAACTACAAAACAAAATAAACCTAGATTTCTTAAGTATTGGATTGCAGATTAACTATTCAACCTTTGCTTTCTGTAAACTATAATATTCGGATCAAGTTGAGCTGCTGTAATCATGTCATGTTTCAACTGCTTCGTAACTCAAGTTAGCCAAAAGTTTAAGACAGCCATTTTTACCACAATATATTAATTATTATGATGATCACCATCGAAATAAAAAATAATAGATAACACCAAATTCTACTTACACCACACTCAACCTTGGTTAAAAAAGTTCCCAGGAATCTTATCTAACCATTTTTAATCCGTAAAAAAATTTTCATTGTATTTTAGCAACAGTGGTGTCGTTTATAGTGATTTTCACTGCATATAAAAAGATGAGCTCTTTTATTCCCAATCTGAACAGGGCATTACAGATTGCTGTAAAATAAGGTTAGTTTCACATTGGTGACTTAGCAACACGATTCAGCTGCATTCATTGTTTTGTCTGCATACAATTTACATACAAAACGATGTACGTGGCTGAATTGTGCTGCTAAATCCCGCCGCTGAGTCACCAATATGAAACTACCCTATATATACCTTTTATAAAATATGTACCTAAGTATTTTTTTATTCCTGTAAATCAAGTGAATAATTCAATCATATCATGTTTTCTTTATATCAAATGGTAACTAAGATTCACAAGTTATTGATATTTATCTATTGTTGTTAAACATAGTGAACATATTCATGGGCTAAAGACATTTTCAGTTTGCAATAGGTAAATCATGTGTATTGAAAAATTATATTATGCTTTGTAAAATGTTAGAAAAAATTCCATTCGGTACCTTCAATATTATCATAGTCAATATTATGAATGTTAATAGAATTGTTAAATAGAGAAAAAATTATAATGTGTAGAACTCTTATTCTTTTATAAAATTTAATAAAAAGGATGAGCTCAAGATGATGTAGAAGGATACTAAATTCTCTTTATTTTATATATTTAAAAAAATTATCTTGTGTTTTGAATTTTTTAATAATTTATTTTAAGTGTAAAAATAACCCTTTTTAAAAGGGTATTTAAATTTATGTCTACCCTTGGGAACATGTTTTTATATTCTAAAATAATTTTCGATAAAGGATTGAGATTTTGAAAATGACCAATTGAAAATTATACGCCCTCTTTGAAGAACAAAACGTGATTAATATTCAATTTATGTAATAAAGAATTTCATTGTGAATATTACTAAGTATTGGATTCTTCCAGTGTCCGTCACGTTGAAGTTAAAATGCGCAAATTTTGTTATAAAATGAATTATATGTGTAATAAAAAGTTTGTTTGTTTTTTTTTCCTTTGCACCCAATTCCTGTCAGATTTTCTACAAAACCAGGATGGAGGAAGTTGAACCCCATTCCTGTCAGATATTCTACATAACCAGGATGGAGGAAGTTGAACCCCGTTCCTGTCAGATATTCTACATAACCAGGATGGAGGAAGTTGAACCCCATTCCTGTCAGATATTCTACATAACCAGGATGGAGGAAGTTGCACCCGATCTCTGTCAGATTTTCTACAAAACCAGGATGGAGGAAGTTGAACCCCATTCCTGTCAGATATTCTACATAACCAGGATGGAGGAAGTTGAACCCCATTCCTGTCAGATATTCTACATAACCAGGATGGAGGAAGTTGCACTCCATTCCGCTCAGATTTTTTAAAGGAAATTGGTGGTTTTTAAATGATCTTTGAAAGTAATTTGTAAGAAGCTTTTGAATTATTTTCTTACTCAATTCATTAATTAGGTATTATAACAAGAAATAGAAGTTTCGAATTTCACGAACTGACTAAACCAACAACCACCATTGCGCTTTGCGCCAGGTAAATGAATTATATTTATGTATAAAAACAATACTCTTTTATAATGCCTTTAAAAAAAACTTGTAAGCAAAAACCCCGCCTGCTAGTTGCTTTGTTCCTTTACCGTAAATCGCAGCTCGGCTTGCGGAAAGTTTGTCCTATTTATATAGACTCTAAGGTGTGAGTTGTTATCAGCGCCTTGGCAATTCGGCGACCGGGCCGTGGGTTCAGGAGTAATAATACACTGCTCCCCACCGGGAGAACCATTGGCAGGTTGGTCCTACTGACAAGAATATAGAATAATCTACGATGACGCCGAACCTGAAGCCAGGGCCAGCCCAACGGCGCCTGGGGCGAGTAAATTTTGACGCCGCACAGTGGGCTGAAAATCGCCTTTCATAGACATAGAGACTTTTTCTAGGGTATTTTTTTGGCTAGAAATGGATTCTGCTGATCATTAATTACTATGCTATAAAATTTCTTATGAAGCAATTGCGTGTACAAATGAAGGAGTGATCATTTTTTTAAGAAAAAATTGTATGGCACTGACATTAAAAATGAGACTATCTCTAGAATCATAAGGTTGACCATTATATCCTTACACACAGATATACTACTATTTATTTGTATTTTTTTGGCATACTTCGTATTGTGGCCAAATTGTGATTTTTTTTTTTTAAATCCTCAAAGTTGAAAAAAAAACTTTTTTATGTTGATGATTCGTTTTAATGCTTAAATGCTTTACATATGAGTATGCTTTGTCTAGTTTACAATATTTTATTTACACTGCAAGCCTAAAAGCATTTAAGCATTAAAATGAATCATCAACATTAAAAAGTGTTTGTTTCAACTTTGAGGATTTAAAAAAAAAATCGCAAGTTGCGCCATAATACGAAGTATGTCAAAAAAATACAAATAAATAGTAGTATATCTGTGTGTAAGGATAGAATGGCCAACCTTATGATTCCAGAGATAGCCTCATTTTTAATGTCAGTGCCATACAAATTTTTCTTAAAAAATGATAACTCCTTCATTTGTACACGCAATTGCTTCGTACGAAATTTTATAGCATAGTAATGATCAGCAGAATCCATTTCTAGCCAAAAAAATACCTTTGAAAATTCAAGTCTCTATGTCTATGAAAGGCGATTTTCAGCCCACTGTGCGCCGCTTGTCAAAATCAGTAGACGCCTAAGTAGGTGATCTCTGTGATCAAAAATATTCGGATGATGTGTAGTTTTGTCTAGCGCTGTTTTTGTAAAAAATAATCTCAAGGGCGATGTGTTAGGACTGTTACTTGTGTCGGAGTGGACTGCTCCAATTGCACCCGCATAGGGCCCTGACTGAAGCTTAAAAAATTATCGGCTCTGAAAATGTTTTATTGGTAATTAAAATTATCGTTTAGATATGATGTAAAAATGTAAGGAAGGATTTGATAGGTAATTAATTAAATATAATGCAACTATTTATTGTTTTGTAGTTTGGTGGGTGGGACCAGGGCCGGCCCTATGCGGGCGCAATTGGAGCAGTCCTCTCCGGGCGCCGCATTGTCAAGGCGCTGATAATACTTAACAGTCCTAATCCATCGCCTTTGTGATTATTTTTCACAAATAATTAGAGATTATTTTTTGGCGTTGCACAAAAAACAAATCATCTAAATATTATTGATTACAATGATCACTTACCTAGGCGTCTATTGGTTTTGACAAGGAGCGTCTAATTTTTACTCGCGCCAGGCGCCGCGCCGGCCGTTTGGCTCAGGGCCGGCTCTGGGTGGGACCAAACCTACACCCATTCAAAGCCAATATTTCCTATATTGTTTTACCTCTGTAACAAGGGATAAAACAAGAAGATACAGATCGTCGTATCTTGTTTTTTTCTGTGTGAAGGGAGAATAAACATACCATGTCAGAATAGCTTTTTTTAACTCTCAGAAAGGCGATATAATGATATATCTCCGCAACGCTTTCATTGTATTAATTCTCAAATTCCACGGTACTTATCCAATTAAAAAAAGTTATTTCGGCCAAGAGCGGTTTATCATAGCTCATTACGTCATCTGATTATCCCCCTGCAAACACGACGACTAGACCATTTGTTGTTAAATTGAAAGGCATCTTTATAATTTATTACTTTCGTGACTGAGGCGGGAGAGCCGACATTACTCTTTTTATTGCGTTGATTGAAGAAATGAATATTATAAGTGACATCCAAATGTTTTCATCAATTAAAATATGGACCAAGGCGACGAAAAATTATTACTTATTACCATCTACTGAGTTAGTAAGTAGATTCAAAGAGGTACAGTAGGTAGGTACCTACCTACCTACTCAATACTCGCTCGCCAACCTCCCTATCCTAGCGGGTAAAAATGCACGGAATCCAATCCAATCTAAAGAAATTATTTTAAAAAGTGTTCTATCTGAAATTGATATTTTCTAACTTCACGCCTTTATTTTCATATGATGAAGTTATTAATACTTACTTGAATATAAAAATAAATTGGAACACGAACAAAACACTAGGTTCACAAAGAATGAAGGCGTGTTTGTTCCAAAATATAACAATAAATACGGACAGCGAACCCTACAATATAACGTGCCCAAAATGTTCAACATGCTGCCAAGTAACAAAAAATTGTAAATTCCCAAATAGATTCCGATATATGCTGAAAACATGGCTCATAAGTAGAAATACTTTATACTAGTAATCACTATCAATCAATAGTTGTTATTTATTAGCGTGTAGATTTTTAGTGTTATTTTAGATTATGTGTGCCAATAATAATAATCTGAATATCTTATAGGAAGTAACAATGTTATGTAAATTTATGATTCCTCTTCGCAACATAATAATTAGTACGAATCCGAAATTTCAATCCGTTCGGCACTATAGATGCTAAGTAACCGGCTTTGAATGTTCGAACCCAAGTCTTGCATTTGTTCAAGTTAGAACGGTGATTTTTTTTAAAAACGCCAAATTTCCGAAATTTACTCTGATCCCTCCTTCACAACATAATTCTAAGTACGAATCCGAAATTTCAATCCGTTCGGCACCATAGATCCTGAGAAAAGGGCTTTGAAACATCGAACCCAAGTTTTGCATTTGGGCCCGTTAGAATGATGATTTTTATACAAATGCCACATTACCGAGATTTCCTTACTGATTCAACCAAAATTTCAATCTGTTCAGAACCATAGATCCTGGAAAAACGGCTTTGAAAGTTCGAACCCATATCTTATATTTGTGCCCGTTACAAGGGCGGATAAGGGCAACGTAGGTACCTAAGTATTGTCAGATTTTGTATGGAATTTTGTTGCCAGTCCAGCCTTTTGAATGTTGACATGGACAGAGCGGTAGGTATTACTGCGAGAGCCATGGAAAATGGAACGGAAGCGTAAATAAAAAAAGTACGTAAATAAGAGTCATGCTGCAGTTAGGTACCTACCTACCTGCATAAATTGGGTTCAAAGAACCGAAGATTTATTATTATTTGTTATTTAACACTCCGACGCCCATTCATTTAACAGCAGGTGTTACATTGTTCGCCCGCGACAGCCCGATAAGCAGATACCTACCTAAACGATAGTGTTGTGCAGTCATTTAAATGTTCACAAATTAATGTCCTACTTTATTGTATAGGCGAGTGTATTTACACGAGTACCTACCCACCGGTGAAAGATGCAGCACAATCATGAAAGTAGTTAAGTACCTCGATTATTTATAAATCTATGATCTGAGGTACATAAGTACCTACCGATTTATGTTTTGTTCGAAGGTCGAGCTTGCCTACTCGTCCAGTGAGAAAACGATTCAAAATAATAAATAGGTAATTAGTATTTGAAAAGTGTAATACCTACGAAATATATACATTTCTCTCTAGGCGCTGTGCTTTATTATTCGATTTGCCTGTAAGACGACCTAAACTGCATTTTCCCTCCATTTTCTTTTTACAAAACCTTTTTCAAACATTTTTAGTAAGCTTTAAAACCTGCATTGCTTTAGAATATACAGGAAAATCAAGTACTTACCTACCCTAATTTCATAATAATAATTTATTCTTTTCCGGAATGTGACGAAAAAAATACATATAATTAAACGACCTAACCTTTTTACTAAAATTGTTAAATTCTTAAGTCGATCGTTGTGAACTCCTGCATGTACCTACACGAACTACTAGACAAACAATAACAATAACATTTTACATACATCTTATCCCAACTATAGTTTGCATTCCCCAATACACGTTTACATAGTCCTCGTAACAAATATTTAACGATGCAGATGTGTTTGGCAATAATTTGAACTTCAAACGCCGTATATGCAAACTAGATCTAACTATTTTTAACATTATTGTTAACAAGCTGACGTGTACCCGGCGTTGCTAGACTTTTCTCTACTTTCAATAAATATAATCACCATGTATTGTATATGTAAACCGTCCGGAAAAAAATCTCTAAATAATAGTGAAAACCCTATCAAACTCCGTTGCATAGTTTAGAATCAAAGCTGCCCAACCCGAATTATAAGTGGCCCGCGTGAACCATTTTCAAAAAACCCGCCAATTTGAAAAAGTGTCGCGGGCCCGTGGTAAAACAAACAATGCAGCTTGCGCGCGGTCACCAGTGTTGCCAACGAAGGCGATTTATCGCTATTTAGGCTACTCAGAACGAGAATCAGCGACGTAAAAATCTAACCTGTTGAACTTACTTTTTAAACAAAAATACACCGGTTTTTGGTAAAATATGACCGGTCGGTGGCCGAGTTGACATCGCGCTTGGGTCCCACTCGGGTGTAGTGTGTTCAATTCCTCGGCTGGCTAAGTCCTCCATCACAACACAAGCAACATTTTCAGCTTACTGTGGTAGTAGTAGGAGATTTTCAAATATTGTCAGGTTATTCGTAACCCGGGAATTTTGGATAGTGACTTTGTTTTATACATATTTAATAACAATTTTGTACGTTTTATCAATACGCTTTGTCACTTTTTTAATTTTTTTATGTTTTCTACCTTTACTTGTTATTTATTCTGTGTTACTTATATTTTACTATAACTATGAAATTTTCATTGTAATTTTTCATAAAAGATGTACCGCACCTTTGGGCGTTTAAAATAAAAAATAAATATAAATTTAAAAAAAAATACAAGTAAAAATAAAAATGTAATATAATAAGCGGAATAAAAAAGACTAGCATTATTCGAAATTGATGGAGCAATAATTTTCTCGAGTCTTCTTGTATCTTGTGTAGTTTAGAGTTGTGTATCTTGTCCCTTAATCCTTCCACCCGGGTTCTTATGAGGGCTGCAAATCCAGAAAGTCGTTCCTCATTTAGCATGTTGAAATATAATAAAATAGGTACATTTAGGATGGATTGTTTTACAGAGTTTAAATAATTCGTCAAATTTTAAAGTTAATTTAGTATAACCCCACACAGTATTTTTTGATTCAGGAACAATTTATGCATTTTAACACAAGTCTTATTCATTATCAGTAAATCACAATCGAAGAGAAGTTTATTTCGTTTCATTTCATTAAATTTGCTTCCTGGTTCATTATTTGATTGCGCGGATTTTCTGTGAGTTCTGAGTTATGTAGCGAAACTGGACTGAACGCTCAAATCGTTCAACGAGTGATCTAAATTTGTAGATCTATTCATAAATCGGCATCATTATGTTATGTTTGTACAGAATAAAATTTTGCACATTGCAAGCGCATTACAATGACTTCATTTCACACCATATCTTAATTACTCTGCAAATAGCCCTGATGCATTATTAGTTATGTCATTGTTACTGGCGTTATTAGTTATTACCTACGTGTTGTTGTTACTAATAAACATTAATAATTAAAAATAATGCATCATCAGTATTATCACCAACCGCTGGTTTATAAAATGATGTACATTCTCCAAAGATCCATTGTTTATAACAGGGGTCTCCAAACTTTTCAGCTGGAGGGCCACATTGACTACTCCAGTGAGTTCGGAGGGCCAAAACCGTTTTAATTTCTAGACACCCATATATTCGGTCCTAGGGAGGGGGGGGGGTAGACAATAGAATTTTCAGGGATGAAAATATAGCTTTAGATAACGTAGCTTTGAAGATAATTTTTGATACTCGTTTCTCAGACCTTGATATCGTTGCGAATCAAAAAAAGATTTTTCAAAAAAATCCTCTTGATATATTCGCGCGATACTTGTTGACGCAATGTATTGGTGCCAAGTACCTCGCCAACGAGCATATTTATTTAAAAATATCGCGGAGTTTTCGCCCCTTCTGAGCAAGGTCTTAGCCATTAGCTGTCGCGGGTCCTTCATGACACTGGTCATAAGATGTCGCGGGCCGGATGGAAGACACTGGCGGGCCGGATACGGCCCGCGGGCCGTAGTTTGGAGACCCCTGGTTTATAATATACATACATTGTGTGCGTGACACGCACACAAGTATTTCAAATCTGGCCTGTTCTTTCTTTCGGAATAACAGTGCGACACTCTATCTAGACATTTATATAATCAAAGCCTATATTATATAGATGTTACCAATGACAGGTAAAAGTATGTTTTTTTACGCCATCTATTGGATGTAAAAGCAACACGGGCTATTGTTTCTCTATCTGCACAGGCTGACTGAGCCATAGCAAAGCGTTGCGGGAATGGTTGCGGGGTATAGCCATAAAATATACGCGTTAAAATTAGGTACCTTCCTAAAACAAATTCTTTCAGCGATAGCTTGACGGATAATAGTTATTTAAGCTTTCCTGTCGCCACTTGCACAACGAAGTATGAAACTTAATTAATTGCATCACACCAACTCGCTAAGCCAAGTATTGGCCATACTTTATCGCCTGCCTCGCCGCTTATCATCGTTAATAAAGGGCAGTTTAAAGTTTCATCTGTGAGTGAACAGGCCAAGATAAAAATGATAAACTTATACACTATATTACTTCAATTACTCGTTTATGGCTGTCAAATAAATCATAAGATGCTTGCTTTAAAGTTCAGGCTATGCGGGTAGGAAACGTAGGTATTCCCCCGTTGTCCCCTTCTCATAAAGGAGTCCTTTATAGTTTTATTTGTTTAGGTTGTTTGGTATACACTGTCCTATCTAATTATTTTGATAAAAACTAGGTCTATAAAATATAAGGTTAGGGTAGGCATGGTCGTGCCACTGAGATGTCCGTTGTAACTGTTACTAATCTGTCTAACTACGAATCATGGGAAATGAACGAACCAACTGTAAACGGCGCACAGTGGGCTGAAAATCGCCTTTCAGAGACATAAACACTTGAATTTTCAAGAATCATGAACATTAAAAAGTGTTTTTTTCAACTTTGAGGATTTAAAAAAAAAATCGCAATTGCGCCACAATACGAATTATGTCAAATAAATAGTAGTATATCTGTGTGTAAGGATATAATGGCCAACCTTATGATTCCAGAGATAACCTCATTTTTAATGTCAGTGCCATACAAATTTTTCTTAAAAAAATGTTAACCCCTTCATTTGTACACGCAATTGCTTCATACGAAATTTTATAGCATAGTAATGATCAGCAGAATCCATTTCTAGACAAAAAATACCCTTGAAAATTCAAGTCTCTATGTCTATGAAAGGCGATTTTCAGCCCACTGTGCGGCGCGAACATTTTATATCAGTAAGTTTTCTCCGTGTACCGTTAACCTAGAAATTCCAAATCGAAAATCTGTTGAAATTTCATGTCGCCAGAGCTCACCATTCAAGAGTTAGGGGAATAAAAAATGAACAAATTTTCTGCGTATAGTTAAGATGAGATACCATACAGATTTTCTTAATTATTTTTCGTATGTAGGCTATTTTTAAATCCTATCAAAGTTTCGATTCACATAATGTTACTTATTTTTTGCACGACCACTAAAAACGTGACCCAAAGTTAAATAAAATAAAGCTGGACCGGTCTCATCTAACCCCCTGAGGGCGTGATCCCTGATACCAACAGACTGATTATTTAATCTGAGAAATGGATTGCCTTTAATTACAATAGATTGGTCCGTCCATTCGACGAGTTTATCTCTAGTCGTGATGTGGAGGTAGGTATCGGATTGAAAACTAAATTGTTCGTGACAACTTTTTGCACTTTGACCTGGCGCGACAATTAGCAGGTAACAATTTATTGTAATGTAATAATTATTATAATTTATTCTAAAAAACATTTACTTTGTGACTTGTCATTATTACAATATAAACATTACCTAAATATTTTTGCTTTTTTGGGTAGAGCACAAAAAGATTATTTATTTATTTCATTTCACCATACATAAATCACGTTTTTTCTTATAAAAATCAACCTCACTAGGACTAAACCTGTATCGAGGTTAACAATTTACATTTGAGTGAAGAAAACATAGAGTAATCACAAACACAAAATATTTCAAAAAGAAAGAAAAAATATGTATTTTAGTTACCAGATGGGTAATTTGGCAGTATATTGTAACAATAGTTTAATTGCAATAATATTTTTTTTTACAAAATAATATAACATTTCAAATGATATGACAGAATGCAAAATTAAATGTTTTTTTCCTAATTATTCTACTAACCAAAGTAAATAAAAGATATGAAGAACTCCTTCATAATAAGGCTTATAATTTATTATAAAACTTATTCAAAAGTAAGTTATTAACAAAGGTCGAACATGTTTTTTTTTCACAAAATTTATAAGGTTTTTTTTATATTAACTCCACACAGGAGGCCCTGAAGAAAATAATTTCCCTCAGGGCCTATGTCATCTTTGGGGATGCTGTGTGGAGGGTCTTTTTGTGGAGAGGAAGAAGTGAACATGGGTCTTGAAGAGTCCCATGTTGTAGGAGGGAGGAAACACAGAGGCCGGCAGTTCGTTCCACAGCCGAGCTGTTGAACTTAAGAACGAATCGTAGAAGCGACCCGTTCTCATGTGACAAAGTCAACCGTGTATAAATGTTGGGCGCGCGTTTGGCGTGTATCCCGACTACGCACCGGTGCAGAAGGGATCAACGACGCTAGTTCCTCAGAGCATCTTCCATTGTAATACCGAATAAGGTTGAGGTCGCATGGACGTCATCTTCTAATGTTTTTTTCGTTTTCATGTATAACGTGCGAGCAGCGGCGTAGCTACCTAGGGGCTACGCGGGGCAGTGCCCCGGGGCCCTCAAGCTCAGGGGGCCCTCGAATCCTTACCAGAAATCTTGATCGAACTGAACTTTTGGAAATTTCTCCCATTTTCAAAATAAATATGACAGGTTGCAACTTACAACCCCACTTTAATCATGACAACTCAGTTGAGAGAAATTCAAAAGTTATGCCTAGGGAATTCCCCTAAATTCAGGAAACAGCATCAAACGTTGGTATCTACTGTCAAAATTCACTGGCGAATCGGACACCACTCTAAAACAACTAAATCCGACTAGATGGTCCAGTAGGGTCAATACGATATCTGCAATAAAACTTCGTTATTTTGATATTATCAAAGCGTTATCAGAAATAGTTCTAAAGAGTCCTAATAAAGATGAGCGTAGTGAAGCAGAGAGTATTAAAACAAAAATGCTAAATTTCGAGTTCGTGTTGCTTTGCGAATTCATGCACAGTGTATTGAACGACATCAATTATGCATCCAAAACTTTACAAAAATGCATTCAATCAATTTGGGCGAGGCGAGTAAAGTTTTAGCAGAGACCAAAGCAAAGTTGCAAATTTAGAGAAATGATTTCGAATTATTCAAGTGCAAAGCCAGTAAGAAAATATGGTATTGATACCCATTTTCAAGAAAAAAAGGCAAAGAAAAGTTTAAAAAATTTTGATGAATTAGCTGCTGATCACCGATTTCCAAACCGTGAAAAAATATTTAAAATTGAGATTTTCAATAATGTACTAGACACAGTAATGTCTCAATTAAATGCACGTTTTATTGGTATGAGTGCAGTCTGTCATATATTCGATTTTCTAACACCAACATTTTTATTATAAAGCAACTTTATTACAAAAGTGTGACGAATTCCAAAGAAAATATTCAGTTATAATAGGCCCTAGTTTTTCACTTCAATTTATTCATATTTACCATCTAGTTTTACCTCAACTAACTCAAGCATGGACTGTTCACCAATTATGTAAGGAAATAATGAGCAAATATGGAGTGCTAGAATGCGACCTAACGGAAGTATTTACTGCAATGATATTATTCTTTACAATTCCTGTCACTTCTGCAGCAGCTGAAAGGTCATTTAGCAAATTAAAAATAATAAAAAATAGTTTAAGAAATAAGATGGGCCAAACACATTTATCGCTAATAGCAATTGAAAACAAACTCGCATCAAGCCTGGATTTAAACGAAGTCATTGATACTTTTGCGAAAACTAAAGCTCGGAAAAAATTGTAAATATAATTGTTATTTAGTCAGTTGGTAGGCCCGACCTTTATATAATAAACCCTTGAATCTTCTCTATTTCGTTTTATTAGCCAAACCTACACCAAGTTTTAATTGTAATTTATGTTGTTACTGTTTAATATTTTTATTACCTGCCCTGCAGTCTGCAGTGCCCAAAAAATAGCTTAAGTAGGTCAGCATTTTTAAAGTGTTTGTATATTTCATATTGTTAACCTAATCAGTTCACATAGCAGTGGGGCCCCATTTTTTAATTTGCCCCAGGGCCCTTGGTTACCTAGCTACGCCACTGCGTGCGAGAAGGAAGATTTTTCATCTGGGACTACCATTCACACAAGCACGGTATGCTGTATAACACGAAAAAGTTCAGCATTGGAATTGTTACACAAGTTTCATAGTGCAATGAAATATGTTATGGTTATGGTGATACACGATGATTATTCCTCACGACATTATCTTTAACCGGTTTAGAAATTACTTATGCACATATCACTTTACAAATGGCATTAAATAAATGTCCTGGAATTACGGGTAATGGGAGCATCCTGCGTCCTGTCACCGTGGAACTATATAATGGTATTTAAATAGCAAGACAAGTGGAAAATGTTTTCAAAAACTCGTTTCTTGTTTGTCTCCAGATTAAATAAATACATGTTGCTTTCAAGAACTCGCTCGTAGTTGATTGTTAAATTATTATAAATGGTCCGTTTGAGAGATTCTCCTATCTTAACAAACGGATTGCAATCTTTAGGGCTCAGGCGTCAGGTGGGGATGCTGTCCCTGTTCCGCCGGTATTTCACCGGAAGAAGCTCCGAGGAACTAGCGTCATTGATCCTTTCGTCATCAGTGCATGGTCAGGAGAAACTTTTACACGATTGACCTGTGTGGCAATAGAACAAGAACGGGTAGTTTCTAGTTCTTGAGTTCAACAGCTCGGCTACGGAACTGTTTGGTGGCCTCCGTGATTCCTCCCTCCTACGACATGGGTCTCTTTAAGGCCCTTTTCTTTTTTACAAAAATACGCTCCACCCAGCATCCTCAAAGCTGACATAGACAGAAAAATATGTATCGTATTTTTAAAAATATTTAATTTTTACGCACTATGCATTGACATTGATCCCAGAAATGCTACGAAGTAGGTAGATATGTGCCTAGTTACATAAACACATAATAATAATACATAAACAAAAATATCAACAGTATGAATCAAATGCAGACTTGATCTAGGTTACCTTTTTGGGAATACCGCATCCCAACAGCAGTAGAACCAGTGAGACTATGTCATTCTGAGTGTTATGAGGCTTAAGGTAGTCGGGAGAGAAAGGAGATACGTTTCCTATTTTCTCCGGTTCTGAATACCTTGTAATGAGAATAATAGTCTCATTACATTATTACTTCTTCAGCAAGAAAATCATCAAAGTGCAAGTTGAATCAATCATGCGAAGATACTCGTATAAACATAACGGTTTTTTTTAACAAGAACGATCTGAAAACAAATCTTTTTTTGAAATTTGACGTTATGCAGGAGAATATAAGAATCAACTATTATTTAGATCTTGAAATAATAGTTGAAAGATCAAAAGTGTTCGGTGACCGATACGTCAGCCACGCGAGCTATTTACAAGCAGTGCGCAGTGTCTATACTCTGTTCTGTTGAGTGTTGAGATCTCCAGCACCAAGCACCACTGAATGCACAATCCCAAGAAGTGTCATACATATATTCCGATTTGAAAGAAATCTAATACCACCAGATCTTCCGACTCCTGGGCGCCAGATGGGCCAATAAAACTAATTTACTGTTATTTTTTTCATTGAAAGTTTTCGTTATATTATAAAATACAAGGTATAAAAATACGAGGTAATATAAAGTAAGTGAAAACAATAAAATTCCACAATATTTTTTAACATGAGTGTCTATGATGTAATATTTTAAAATTAAAGATAACATACTATGTATCTCGATTTTCTAGGAAAAGTGATAAGGAAAGAAGTTATAAGCGAAGTAAAAACATAAAAATTTGACACTGAATAAATTAACTGTTCGATTTGGACGTTCAAAAATTAAGCATTAACAATCGTTAAAATTTAAACAAAAGGAAACAAGGTAGAAAATGTAATGAAATAAATAATACTGCAGATGACTAAAGATTTATAAGAACAAATACCGTTACGACAAAATCATTGTATTTTAGCCAAGATTTTTGTACGAGTTAATGTTTTGACGCAACATGGTCTGTCTTCAAAGGTTGTAAGACGTAAAATTGTACATTTTATGGGCTGTAAAAGTAATCTGTCTTTGGAACAATTTGGTTTTGGAATGAGGTACTTTTTTACATTAACCCCAACACACGAGACGCTATAATTTCCCTAGGGTTCTATGTCATCTTTTGGGATGCTGTGTGGAGGGTCTTTTTTAAGAATATGAAGGAGAGGAAGTTCTGAGAAGTTAAAAGGTACTGCATATACACAAGTCCCATGATTTTGGCTATAAAGATTTGAATTTTCAGTGAAGTTATTAGCTAATTATTGGTCGAGTAATAATTTCATTTTATAATATTATTTTTAAAAAATTACAGAAGTAAGGTAAAATTGAGCTTCCTTATAACACGCTTCTATCGGCATATCTGTTCAGTGGACAGTACAGTGCAGCGCGGTGACTCACCGTGGTGCTCATCCGTCTATTTTGAACAACTTCATTACGAATGCAATGTCCTCAGGGTTGTTCAGTCTGTTCACTGGTCAGTCAAAACTGCTCAATGCTCCGAAAGCAATCTCCAAGAAAGACATATTTAGAATGGTGTCAAATCCTGGAAAAATGACCCATTTTTATAAAAATTCAGATTGTATGGATGCCGGGAATGCGGATTTGGTGAGGGTCACAACACTCAGCTTTTTGGTGGGTCGAGACCACCCAAAAGTCCTTACTGCCCGTAGTAAGTGAAACTTTGGAACCTTCAGTTTTTGGGAATTATCTGAGGTAGATGAATTGTGCGAAGGGTCATTTTAAGCTATTGTTGGTACCTCTACCTATTTCAATTTGGTTAGTGGGATTCCGGTTTTACGTAAGAATAAGGAACTGTCATTAATATCGGAGTTTATATTATTGCTGTTCAGACGCAAAAAATTGTCATTACAAAGATATTTAAATTTAAAGAGTTTTACCGAAATTCACTGTAAAATTTTGGTACCTCGAAGTGGCGAAGTGTAAGAGCTTGCATTGTGCATTATTTAATTCACACTTAACCAACTCATAATAATCCAAAACTAATATTTGAATACGCCAAGTGTCAAACAATTTAGTATTTTTATTGTTAACTTTGTGGGTATCTACCTATACCGAAGCCGCAGTGAGTAGTGTATTGGCCAGTATAGTACCTACTAACATATTGGTTCCGAGTGCGCTGAGATATCTAGGCTGTCCCATTAGCCACATCTGCAAGTAAATAATTACAACTTTTTCTTTCCAAAAACCATTCTTAATATGGATGCTCAGGCATATATTTGTCTCGCAAAGGACGCAGTGAACTTACTGACCAACATGATTATGGATCCCAATAATAAATTCACGAAAGAACATATCGCTAAAATTATTCCTAGAACCAATGACATATTAGGAACAATTGGCCAAATGGCTGTTAAAATGGCGAATCTTGAGGGTGAATTAACAGCTCTTAAAACTGCAACCCCTAATGTGTGCACCCCCTCAGTTTCACAAACTCAGAGTGTCTGTGATATCCTCGCCGAAATCAAAGAACAAAGTTACAGAGATAAAAATTTGATTATTCATAATATTCCGGAGAATACATCGTTATCTCAGACTGAATCAATAAATAGCGACATAGTGTCAGTGAAAAAAATAATTTCAGATTTAGATATGTCAACATTAAATCTTGACTTGAAAATCTACAGATTGGGTCAAAGGCGTGCCGATAAACCAAGAGGAATTAAAATCGAGTTTCCGGAAGCTAAATGGCCGAAAGTACTATTAAGCAAGAAACACGCATTAAAAAATAATATACGTATTTACCAAGATCAGTCATTTATGCAGCGGAAACAATTGAGTGACCTAAGAAAAGAATTGGAAAATAGAAAATCTTCTGGTGAAACGGATATCACGATAAAATACATAAATAATAATCCGTCGATAGTCAAATCGAACCCAAAAAACTAAATTCTAAAATAAAAATATTTTATCAAAACGTACGTGGACTAAGAACAAAATTACAGGACCTGAAATCAACCTTACCTACTCTGGATTACGATTCTTACGCTTTCACTGAGACATGGCTGAACAAAAACATTGATACTACGGAATTGGGTTTCTTTGAACACACAGTGTACAGACAAGATAGAAGCAATAGCAATAAAACTAGAGGAGGTGGTGTGTTAATATCCGTAAATAAGAAATTCAACTCAAGAAAACTCAAATGCATCTACACTCATCTGGAACAACTATTCATCATGGTGTCTACCAATAAGGAAAAAATTATTGTTGGCTGCTTATATATACCCCCTTCTTCTGATGCTCAATTATACAAAGACCACTACCTCGAAGCTGAAACAATACGAAGAAAATTTCCAGATGCCACTTTGATATTAACAGGAGACTACAATCTACCTAATGTAACGTGGGACACAGAAAACAATAAAACTTCATGCACGGACAACATCAATCATGGTTCCCATGATATAATCGAGATGTCAAATTTTTTAAGTCTCCGGCAGTTAAACTACGTCTACAATGTTAACGCTCGTCTTCTCGATCTAGTGTTTTCCAATTCTTCTTCTGTAAAAGTATCCGCATCTGCTGAAGATATTCTCCCAATCGACAAGTATCACCCTCCTTTAACGATCGAATGCTACAGTTCAAAAATAGAAAAAAATCCATCTCCATCAACAAAATTAAACTTTTTCAAAGCTGATTTTAAGCAAATCACAAATCTTCTATTGTCTACTGACTGGAACTTTCTTGACTTTGAAGAAAACCTAAATGTAATGGTAGACAAATTTTACTTAATTTTAAATAATGCAATTGAATTGTTTGTACCCGTCACTAAAATCACTGTGCACAACTACCCAAAATGGTTTAGCAACGACCTTATTAAAATAATTAGAGACAAAAAAATTGCTCATAAAGTTTATAAATCGTCACGTGATCCTAAAGATTATGTAAAATTTTGTGAACTAAGAAAGACAACTAAAAATATGTCCAAGTTATGTTACAAAAGGTGTATCGAAAACTGCGAAGAGTTGGCAGCAGCTAATCCTCAGAACATTTATAAATTTGCGAACATGCTCAATAATAATGACTCTAGTATTCCGTCAAACATGTATTTAGATAATAAAATGGCCGATACCCCCCAAGAAGTCGTCAATCTGTTTGCTGAATTTTTCAGCAAAGTCTATGATACTGCAAACAACTCTCCATTATTCGATACAACTACAGCTAACAATGACAACAAGATCGATTTTAGCCAATGTATATTCAAAGAAAGCGATATTAGAACTAAATTAAAATCCCTTGATATTAATAAATCGGCTGGTCCCGATAACATTCCTCCAATTTTCTTATCAAAATGCTTATCAGTTTTAACATTACCTCTAACTAAACTTTTTAACTTGTCTCTAAAAATTGGTACCTTTCCACAAAAATGGAAAACCAGTTTTCTATTTCCAATCTTTAAGAAAGGAAATAGATCAGATATCTCTAACTATAGACCTATATGTATCCAATCGTCAATCCCTAAACTATTTGAATCTGCTCTGCTTTCTAAACTCTCGCCTGAGATTAACAAAGTTATTTCACATCGTCAACATGGTTTCATGGCAAAAAGATCTACTTTTACAAACTTGATGATCTATCAGGAATACCTATTTAATACAATGCAAAAGCGTCTTCAAACAGACGTAGTGTATACTGACTTTAGTAAGGCATTCGACAAAGTCTCACATAAAATTCTCATACATAAACTTAGTGCCCTTGGAATAACAGGGAATATTTTGAGATGGTTTGAGAGTTATCTGCATAAAAGAAAAATATGTGTTAAACTCAACTCACACTATTCACACCAGTTCGAAGTCTTTACCGGCGTCCCACAGGGGTCTCATTTAGGACCAGTACTATTTTTATTGTTTATCAATGATATAACTACGGTTTTTGATGGAGTCATGATTCTCTTATTTGCAGATGATCTCAAAATTTATAAAACCATTACAAATATTCATGACTGTTACGTACTACAATTTAATCTTGTGAGGCTACAAGAGTGGTGCACCCACAATGAACTATTTCTCAATATCGATAAATGTCAAACGATAACTTTTGCCCGAATCAAAAATCCCATTACGCATCAATATAGCATCAACAACATTTTCCTAAAAAGAGTTGAGAATATTAAGGATCTTGGTATTATTTTTGACAGGCAACTAACATTTGTTCCTCATATAAACGAAATAACCAACAATGCCATGAAATGTTTGGGTTTTATATTAAGGACAGCGAAAGATTTTAAATTAATAAATTCCTTCAAACTGCTATTCACTGGTTTAGTTAGAAGTAATCTAGAGTATAACTCAACAATCTGGTCTCCATTTTATAAGATTCACCAATTAAAAATTGAAAGAGTGCAACATAAATTTCTGCGATTTATTAATTATAAATTAGGAATTCCAAACGAATATCTTAATTACACTTTCCTCATGAACTTACTAAATTTAACCGATTTATCATTGAGACGCACAGTGTGCGACTTAGTATCTCTTTTCAAAATTTCGAATGGCAGACTGGACGCCATTGATTTGACGAGTCTTATATCGCTCCGTGTACCTACGCGCGACACTCGACAGACCGCTCTATATAATGTTCCCATATCTGCTAACAATTATTTTCAAAACTCACCTATTCAAAGACTTCACATACTCGGTAATAAGTATAGCTCAATTGATGTTTATCATCACCAATCAGTATACAAACTAAAATACAGTATACTAGAATGTTTGTAACAGATTCATAATTTTTTTTTTCAAACGCATATTTTATTGTTTCATTAACTAAGCTTTGTTTTGTAAAATTCCCAATCGGGCAAAATAAAGATTGATGATTACAAAGATGGTTTACAACAAACTGTAGTGTTTATCTTTATAATAATAATAACAAACTTACTTGTCTTGTGTGTATTACCTACTTACATTATTGTACTCTTGTAACTACACTATATTTATATAAACTTATCGAACTCATTGTCCAAATTCCAATAACTATATACTTGAATTGTATCTACTTAACTACCTACCTATATCTGTTATATTTTTCTCAAGTTTATGTATTAGTTTAACCTATGTTCTGTAAAATATTCAACCGACGTACTTTGTACAATAAACTTTGCTTGCTTATGTTTATAAAATAATAACACCATAACAATAACCCTACACATTGTTATGTAAGTTCATACTCAATTGATTATGCTATGTAATTAAAATATTTTATAATGCTACTGAACAACAAAACCCATAACATGTATATGTAAAAGCCTTCTAGGCGTTAATAAAATGAAATAAATAAATAAAATGAAATAAAATTATCGACTTTAGATAAGGATTTGTCATCAAGCTTAAAATTAACGACTTGTTCGTTAACTGCGATTCCATTCTGTCGAGCGAAAAAAGTCGATAATTTTAAGTCTAAGGACAATTCCTTTTCCTTAAGTAGAACAGGATTCGCCCCTCTGAGGGATAAAGAATAGAATATTTCACACGTTAAGATTATTTGTTCTAACGTTCATCTAATCACATTTTGCGCGTACATCATTATTTTCTTCTGATTTAATTCGACTGTTTTGCATTTCGTCTGAGTGTTGTTTGTACGCTCCATTTCCGTTTCACCAATATGGTGGTAGTTTTAATGGTTTAGTAAAAAATATTATTTCAAATCTAAAATCGTCGTGTTTATTCGCATTATTGTACCTACGTGTCTGAAGAATTTCATCATCGCGAATTTGGTAAAACAATTTATTTTGTTTTTTTTTTAAATTTTTATCAAGCTTATTAATAAACATGTTTTGCTGTGTATTTATCATTAATGGTGACAGCTTTTACGCCTTCCGAAGGCATTATCAAACCTGAAGCTGAGAGCTGAAGCCACATACCTACCGATAATCTATTTATATTACTTCCATATGTATATAATAATTAATTAGGTGGATATTTAAGTACCTATATACACGGAGAAAACTTACTAATATAAAATATTACTAATTTATTAAAAATCTGGTCAAATTATTCGTATTCTTGTTAAAAATGGGACTGCAGGCCTTTAACGAATGAATTGACAGGTTTCCTAAAAAACCTTCGATAAAACACGAATATATTATTAGAATGCCTGAACACGTGTTCAGAAAAACATATAATATTGTTATTAGAATGTCGAAACACGTATTCAGAAAAAATATTGGTATTAGAATTTTTACGTAACATAATGCGAATAAACACAATAAAATAATCGTTTCGTTATTATATTTATCAGAAAATGGACACCTGAATTGACACGTATTCCGATATATTCTGAATACACTAATATTTTACTAGGAAATGGATTTCAATCACCTTTTTAACAGGATTTCTAAGAGAAAATTAGAAACATATTTTTTGGACGCCAGGTTGACTGTTCGGAGAACTACAAGTATATCACTTATTGGCATAATACACCTGTAATCAGAATAAGTTAAATGTAATAATGCTTACAGATAACCAAACACTTGAAATATCTATTTGGTTTCCACTTGTTTATTCGAGAACATTATTAGTTCGTGAACCAATAAATAACAAGCACAACCCTGAGTTCCCTGCCTATAAATATGTTCCGATTTTATTTATTTGGTAAGTTGATTGTCTGCGAGTATTTAATCTCCCAACTTAGGCAGGTTCCGATTGCATGGTGCTTACTGCCACTTGTGCCTGGTGCGATGGTAAGGCATTTAGCAATAATAGGCGGAAGGCATACTAATGCAGGAACAGTTACAATACCTAATAAATTCTAAAATTAGGCGGACGAGGCTGTTTGGAAGGCCGCAATATTTTGTTGATACGCAAAGCTATGCAACGTTAGTTAAATTTATTATTATTGGCTGTAGAACTGCAGAGTGGCACGCTCTATGGTTTTAATTTACGCTGATAAAGTTAACTATGCATTGAGTTTGCTTTGTTATCGAGGTAATAAGTTAAACATCAACTGTGTAACAGACTAGCTGACGTTTTCCCGGCGTTGCTTGAGGTTATGATTTGTTTGGTCTCCAGTTTCGAGGTTGTGAATCGAAGTGTGTATAT
Organism: Hesperophylax consimilis; assembly: GCF_061612785.1. Taxonomy (NCBI): domain Eukaryota; kingdom Metazoa; phylum Arthropoda; class Insecta; order Trichoptera; family Limnephilidae; genus Hesperophylax; species Hesperophylax consimilis. Next base: position 16,267,527 of record NC_142850.1, on the reverse strand, counting down.
TTTTAAGATGGAAGTAATATTATCTAATCTAATATTCTAAAAAGAAACCCGTGCTTCTCTACCCGCCCAATTTTCTTCACAACCAGCCAAAGCCACTCACCGGTGGTTATGGTGGTAGATAGTCCTTGGTGTCACATCGAAAGTAAAAGAATTTAGTGAGGGTGGCTGAGCGTGGGTGGGAATGGGTGGCGAAAATGTATTTGCTATGGGAAGGCCGCGAATGCTTCAGATTATTTCAGAACGTGCCTGAGAGTCTGGAAGGTTCCAGAAAGTTCATGAAAGTTCTCGAATGCTCTGGAAGAAGGTTCTGGGAGGAGAAAGTTCAAGAAGGTTCTGTAAGGTACAAAACTGATTGGCGGAGTGTGTCTTTGAGTCTAGAAGGTTCTGGAAAGTTCGAGAATGCTCTTGCGAGTTCTGGAAGTACGGTTGCGGAGTACCTACATCCACTTGTAAATAGTTTTAAGTTTACTTTTTTAAAGTATTTGTTTCATTCGATCGTGCCTGTTTTCCTCGACTTCTTCTATCATTTAATTCCACGTCATACATTCTCCTTACATCCCTTTCTTCATTCATGACATACACCTCATTTCCCAACTACTAATACCTCTTTCTTGGTTCATCATATACGCTTCATTTTTCTACAAATAATTATTTGATTCATGTCTTCCTCGGGCGTCCCCGACTTCTTCTGCCATTCGAACCACTCTCTAAACACTCTTGTCACTAATAAGTACAAACTTTTAAATTTTCCACGAAATCGGGCAAGTAGTTTTTGAATCTATAGGACCCACATATACGGACATAGCTTTTTATTTATAAAAATAACTTAATACTTAATGCTTATCTTCTGACGATAACGAGTGACAGCTATTTTTATTAATTATTATAATTATGTTCGGTAGATTCGCCAATTAAGATTACAACAAAGCAGCAGAGTTGGTGTGAGGTGTTCAAGCGACTGGAAACCACAAACAGGGTTTAAAAATCGCACTTTCGTAAACATTCCTACCTTGTATTATCTTATCTTTGATTACTACAGTATTTTCATCTTTTATGATGAAAATTAAATGGTTGAATAAGCAGCTAATGTTTTGCTTCCTAAAATTACAGATGAACGTTCTCACGATGGAAATGAATTCGCTAAATAATAGTTGCGTGTATAGAAAACCTGCTAATCAGAAAATCTGATTTCTGCTTTAGATTTACGAGATTTCATAAGTATTTATTGTATCACTTTAACGACCCCTTGCATAAATAATTTTTTTTTGCCTTGACGGCTTCCGTAATCAAGGGGCAAGTCTAGTAATACGGAGGTCGAATTGAAAATTTAATTTTATGAATTTGTGTTAATTCTCAATTACGGCACGTTCCAGATTGGGTGACCAGATCTGAATAACCAGGTACTTCCCCACCTTCCTCTTCCCATATCCTTTATACTACCTTCAACTAAACAACATACCCCAATTTGGGATGCCATAGTATAACTAGCTCCAGGCGGTTGGGAGCAGTTGGGACTCTTGTGCGATATTAAAAAAAGTAAGTAAGTATAAAGGAAAACAAGGTTACAATTTTCCCAGTTCATCTCCGTAAGCTAAGTCGTATATGCTGTTCGTTATTTCAAAAAATATATTTTTTTCAACCAATTCATCATTTTTCCTTTTTAATAACATGTCACGAAATAATTAAAATTATTATTTTAGAATATAACCATCAAATAATCACGTAAAGCTAAGAGAAATGTGATAGATATTATGCTATTTATTAAGGCCAAATAAATATAACAGATTTCATTATTTTATCCTTATTCACAATGAGTAACTTAATTGCTTATTCATCAGTTTTTTTTAACATTAAAACACTGGAGACCCTGAGAAATATAATTTCCCTCGGTCCTTTGTCATCGTTGTCCGTGTCATTTTTCAATGTGAAGAAAATATTTACGGGGAGGTTAAGACAATAAACAGGTATCGTGGTAACATGATACCTAAATTATCTACTAAAGCATAATTAATATTGCTGTTGTTGACTATCGATATTCCCTGCTATGATCAATATTATGTGATCTAGATCCAGGAGAGCAGAAGAAACCGCAGGACTCACGAACGAACGAGAATTTTCTTTCAATACAAAAACAACGTCCTTGAAATCCCTCATGCAAGGTCTGCTCTGCGGTCAGACCGGTGAAAGTTATGATCTTCACATATTATTCCGGTGTTCAATACTTACCGAGTTGTTAAAAAAGGCATTCCACTATCATGTCACAATAAAAATCTCGTTGTAAGTGCTTCATTCCTTATATTAAATGTGCATTTTGTTTACCAGCACCCAGCGCTGATCTCAAAGATCCATCAACAAATTCAAGTTTTTCAAAAGAGTGCGATACATCTTTAGGTGTATCTTTGGTTTCGTTTGCGTCGGAAAGAATCTTTTTACTATGTGTCGTAGTTTTCAAAGCGTATTCGTACCTATCGGTATCAAACTCACCTTTCCGCCCTTTTATTTTCACCTTTTTGCGTTCTCAAATCGCGTGATTCGGTTGTGCAATGGAAGCGTCTGCAGCGTGAACCTCGTACTATTGTACCGTCTACCAACCAATGAACCAATACTTCATCTCCCATCCACCTCACCGCAGGATATAAGATATGCTAAAGTTATTATTTAAGTTTGTTCACGGCCGGAGCTTTTTCCTTTTTCATAATCACCTCCATTGCCGAAGCACTTTCTTAAGTAGTTTACAATGTATAGCGCTATTATCCTGCCCGATAAGGGGGGCGATCAATTTTAATGTGTTGAATGAATTTTATTAATCCGGGAAAGGGCGGATTTACTGGGCTGTAGGAAAATGTTATATCACTCATCTCAAAACCAACATAATTATTATTCATATTTTCATCTTCAAAGGGCGAAACAAAGGAAATTTTTCTAAATAGTTTTAATAAATGTTTGCACGGTTTACGGGTTCATATTTTTGAGATTTGTGAGGACATTGGCGATGAAAATGTTTGAAATTTATGAGATTCATGCTAACATATTTGTGCAGCGTGCAGCAAGTAATTGCCAAGCTGCTGATTGCGATTGGTAAACTAATCATTGAGTGATTTCGAAAAAAATGTATATTTCAAATCATTTTCATGTTGAAACTTGACATGGTTCCTAAAACTTTCCAATTTATTTGTACAAATCACAATGTATAATCAGAAGATTAAATATCTACTATATGAAAATATGCTAATTAATTTCCATATATATTATTTTATTCGACAATAAATGCTCCACAAGGACCTAAAGTATTATTACTGCGGATTCTTATTCATAACTAAAAACATACTCTGAACAAGGAAACAATACAAGAATAACAAAAATATTGATTGAAATAATAATGCATCTATAGAAGATATCAACAGGCTTATATACGAGGATCTTCTCCCTCTCTGAAGGGAGATGGGAGGCACATATTCATATTTGAGCTTAGCGAAGTCCTTTTTTTTGTTATTTGTTTTTGGGGTGTTATGCCGTGTTGCGCTAACTCCTTCTTTACCCAACGTTTCGGACAGCATTGCAGTGTATTGGACAACACGGCATAACACCCCAAAAACAATTAACAAAAATACTTTTGGGCGTGAAAATCTCAAATCATATTTTATCGAAGTCCTGTTTTAACTCGACCGTTTTGCATTTCATCCTTTTGTAAATTTGTTTGTGCGTTCCGTTTCCGTTTTCAAGGAAGCCTTACTTTGAGTATGGTTCAGTAAAGATTATTTTTTCGAATGTGAAATCGTCGTGTTTATTTAGGACGGATTGTTTCAGAGAATTTGAAAAATTCCTCAAATTGTAAAGCAAATTTTCAAGTTCTGTGAAAGTTCTGTTATTATTTCAGTTTTTAAAGTACCTGACCTATAATGATATAATAACAGAACTTGAATAGGACATCCACATAACAGGCAAATGAACGTTGAAATTTGATGATTTGTTCGAATTCTAACAACAACCCATCCTTTCTTATTCGATTTTTTCAATATTATAAGTACCCAGCTGCTTAATAAAGTTTGAAAAAAGAATTACCATTGATTACGTAGGTATTTAAGTACCTAGTTATAAATCTTTTGATTTCAGTGAAAATTTTTAGTTTTGATAACAAGAGAAAATTAGAAATCGACTTTTTTGGTACTAGTTCACCAAAATACTAGTTAATTTTGGTATGGAGGGAAAATATACCGAGATGTGTTCTGTTATCAAAAATAATTCTTTGGCGTTATTTGTATTTATTCAGTCCTTTGGAAGCTACACGCTATACACAAGAGCAAACAGGGGGGCATATTCGAGTAGGACCTGTACGCATATGCATACGCATACCTCTTGCCATGCGACAAAGAGAGGGAAAAGAAGATAATATAATGGACATTATTTACTCTCTGGTAGGAACTAGGAACTTTTACAAACTCCTGAAGGGGGAGTATTTTGTGTGGACAGTAGTCAGGTATGCGTTGTGATAATGAACCGAGTACCTAGTGGGTACCGGTATCGAGTACCGAGTGGTATTGAAGAAAAATATGCTTGAAAAATGGGCAATGGCCCCAAAAAGGTTGGCAACCTCTGGGCTATATGGTTAAGCGGTTCAGAGCGTCGGGTTCGGAAAATTTAAGGCCCACTCGGAGAAAAAATTATCCTGTTAAAAAAGTGACAGCATGTAAACTTCCTGATAAAATATAGGTCATTTAGAATATATCGAGAGCACGTGTTCTTTTCCTAATAGATATCATGCTACAATATAAGTATGTCAGTTTGTCAGTATCAATATCAGTAGTTGTATGAACATTTGCTATTGACTGATACTTTGTTGGGATTAGGAATCTTTCAATTCATTCGTTATGTGCCCGAATAAATTGACCAGATTTTTAGTAAATTAACAGTATTCTTATCAATATGTTTTCTCCTTGCATGATACTTTGAAGTTTTTACATAAATATATTATATTACTTGATATGAGTTTGGTGAAATTTAGCAAGTACCAATGTTTGTAGATTCGCATGTTATTTTAGTTCGGTTGAATTTCAAAAACAAATTACTTTTTTAAAATGTTTCCTATGTAAATACCTACCGAATCACTTTCATGAAATATAGTAAATGCTAGCTATCACTAGGTATTAGCTACAGATAATTACATACGGGAATTTAACAGTACTTACTTATACACGGTGTCCGGAAACTCGTAGTACAAGCGGGAAACTGGAGAATCTACACCACATGGGGAACCCAAAAAAACATAAAGTTTTTTGATTTGAGCATTTTCAAAAAAAAAAAAATAAAACCAAAAAAAAAAATTTTTTCGGCTATTTTAGGGTTAAAGTTTTTTCTGGTGTTTAGGATTGAATAACAGATGTTTTAACCCTGCAGAGCAGAAATATTTTATGATTACACCGGGTTAAATGAAGGGTGATTTCAAAATAATGCTTCAAATCCGAGTTTCTTCATTTGTTTTACTTTCAAATAGTTTTAATTAGTTGGGTACTTTGATCTTCAGTAATAATTTATAAGAATTTTATTAAAAAAAAAAAAATCATCTTCTAACTCGATAACGAAAGCTCAAATCAAAAAAAAATATACTACAAAATCGACTCCAAATGTGATGTAGATTCACCAGTTTCCCGCTTGTACTACGAGTTTCCGGACACCCTGTATAGGATGAGTAAGGAAAATGCTTTTCATAATCTGACCAAAAGATACTTGATATATTTATTATATTATATTATGTTTCCTACCCACTGTATATAGATATTTCCTTCACATAACAATTATTGGTAGGTATTTAGAAATCAACTCGGATTAAATGCGTATGTATGACTATATTTACATATCAATAAAAACAATTTGAATTAAATATTCGTTGCGATGGCACAATAATAAATGATTGTAATTTTCGCTCGCGTTATGTCCCAGCACGATACGATTCCGCGAATGAAGTACGGAATCCTCGCGACTCGACTGACGTTTGAACATTGTATTGTTGAAGAAGTTATCTTCAATTCATGCTGTGGTCAATAAACTTCCACGCACGCATCTCACCAATGAAGTAAACCCCTTCATAAAAAGTGTTGCATGCATATTCTTTTCAAATATTAAGGTTTGATTGGGAAGTAGACTCTTTTACAAACTTCCCGCTTTTCTTCGCTTCTCGCTGAAGATTGGTACAAACGCGTAAAATTTTAGTTGACCGATCGACGCGCGCGCGCTAGAACGTGTCTGTCTAACAAAAGACGAAGCGAATTCGAACTTTTTGGAGCGAAATACGAACTTTAACGTAATTAATTTTGTTTATGGTTTCACTGTTTTCTTATTCAAAGAATGTTTTTATAGTGTTATTTGATTAGTGATACGTATTAATTCAATAAACAATTATTATTGAATTACCAGCGGTGTAGTTCTTCGTTTTAAAAAATAATTACAGTGTTTATTTGGAGGTTATTAGTTCCCCCTCGTTTTTTAAGTACGACCAATTAAAATGAATTGTCAGGAAGTGTCGAACGTAATGTTCATTTTACGCAACGTTTCATATATCATTACCAATATTGGTTCATGTTATCATTAATGTGCTTCAAATTGTACGAATATTCGAGATATATTTTCCTTATCACTGTGGAATTAGAACCAAATCATTAATATTTACCTACTATATTGTTATTATTTTGCGCTGTGAATATGACTGGAATATATAACTGGATATGAATGTTGAAATTGATTAGTTTTGGGTAGAATGATCAATAGAATTTATGGATGGAGAAATGGTAAACAAATTTAATACCATTCTTATAAACATGATAACAATTCGTAATTTGGTAACAATCGATGGTTTCCGTAAAGTAATGGAAAAGGCTTTAAGTTCGGAGGTAAAGGAACTCAAACCCCATATCAGGGCAATTTTTGACAAAATGGGTAATCGCATGATATGTGGGATTCATTTTTAATAATTTTAACCCAACGAGGTCAAACTTTTTTTATAATAATCAGTAAAAACCCATGTGTAAATAATTATTACTTGTTTTAAAATAAGTTTTATTTCAGCACAGATTATTGCGTAATGAGGCTAATATCGTATTATGGTACAAGGGAAAAAAAGTAATAAACGCCCGGATAATAGCTGCCGGAAATTGAATTGAAATAGTGATTGAAGAACTTATTATGGATATAAATACTTTATGTACCATTATGTAAAGCAAACGCGTTTTAATTAATAATAATATTTTTGCCCTCCACAACTTACTTGGAGTGTATTGTATTTTGACTGTCACCAACGTGTGTTTTTGCAAAACCACAAATAGGTATTTACCATTTTGTTCGAGACTACACAAAAATGGCTTTACATTTTTTGTCGTCTATCGTTTTATACCATTTTATGAACAGTATTTTTTGTCGTCTGTCGTTTTATACCATTTTACGAACAGTATTTTTTTAAATTTCAGTATTAATTATGCTCAATAAATCTTTACGACTAAGGCATTTAAAACATCAAATTTTCCAGTAAGAATATCATATCACCGCGTCTTGAGATAAGATTAAATTATTACACTTCTGCTAATACTTATATAAGATAGCAAATTACTTATTATTTTATTATCTTCAAATATTGAGTAATTGATATAAAACATATTTTCTAGACGTCAAATAACAGAAGCAGTAAGAAGAATAGACATACATATAAATTCGTAATAAACCTATAATATTTTTCTTTAAATTTTAAAAAAATGTTCAAAATCAAATTGCTTCAATGATATTATTACAAAATGCAATACATTCCTCCAATTAAGGCCCCGTAGTAAGCGTTCAAAGATGGTTTGAAAGGGAGAAATGTAAATACGAATGTTAGAGGGAGCGCGCTAATATTAAAAAAAACACGACTCAAAACGAACAATTAACTCATTACCAGAAGATATTAAAAATGAGACATGTTATTCAAAAATAAAAACGAAAATTAGATCGTTCTACCTCCGTCAAACATAAAAATAATTAATATTGTGGATCAAGATATCAAGTTGAAATTAAATATATTATTATAAGCTAATAAATAGAAAAAGTGAGAGATTTCTTACAATTAAACTGATTGATCAGTTTTGTAAGATCTAAGTAAGAGAAAATAATGTACAAAAAAAACCGAATAAACACATAAAAAAAAAAAAAGTGAAAATTGAGAAAACATTTAATAAAACACGACTCATTTGAAATAGAGCAAAATCTCTTGATAAATGCTTTAGTTGCATTTAAAGATACACTGTAATTTTTTTCATGCTATGTACATAAAATAACAGAACAAAGCGTGTTTTTAATCATTTTTGGAGCTTACTCTGCGATTATTTTCAATAGGCGGAATTTCATATAAATAACGTTTCGGCATAACAAATGATCTTAAAAAATAATTTTTTTTTGGAACTTAAAAACTTAAAGAGTTAACGAGAAACTTGTTATAAATCGGTAGAAATTAGGTATGCGGGGGCTTATAAATTCTAAAACATTCTTTGTTTATTGTATATGGCTTATGCCCTAACGTTGTTATTTTTATAAATATCAAGTATATTTCAGCAGACTTTTAGGTTTTCATTGAAGAATTTTACCTTTTTTCACACAGTGGAATGTGGAAACGACAGTATTATGACACGTTTTATATTATCATTAATACGACTGACCTCTTGAATAATAATTTTTCTAAAAAATTACTGGGTCAATACTTCCGTACCCACTCGACTTAAGCAATGAAAATATTATTAATAACTCGTACGTACCTTAAGTACCCACTGAATACAAACATTCAAGAAGTGTCACCTATAACGATTTTAAAGAAATCTGAAGACGTCAGTAAAATACTTCTCTACTCCTAGGCCATGAAATTGATTTTATGTTCAAGAAAGAATTTTGAAATTTAATTTTTTTTACCAATTTCACCCATTTTAGGTAAAATTGATCAAAATTGCAAACATGTATGCCAAATATATAGTTCAAACGGGTTAACTCTTTAGTGAGGTCAATACTTCCGTACCCACACAGAGTAAACTTACCGATATGAAATACTGTTAATTTATTTAAAATCAAATTATTCGTTTTCCTGTTAAAAATGGGACTGCAGGCCTATAATGGACGAATTGAAAGAATTCCTTACAAATTAGCAGTCAAAAGCGAAGGTTTTATGAGGACGGTGGAAAACGTGTTCATACAAATACTGATATTGTCGCATTCCGTCTGATATTTATTAGGAAAAACACCTGTTCTCGATATATTCTGAATGACTAAAATTTTATCAGGAAGTTAACATGCTGTCAGTTTTTTAAACAGGATCGTTTTTCTCCGTGCATTCGTGGAATTTACTTTCTTTGAATTTACTACAATTTAATGCTATGTATGTTTTTTGTAATTCAAAATCGTGTCCGACATACATAACAAATAATAAATAATGTATACAAATAAAAATAATGGTCGGTTATGTCCACCGGAGAGAAGAGCCTACATTTGACTACAGGTTTATTTATCTCTTAAATGCCAAATAACAATTTGCAGTAGTTCTTGGGAAACTGGTTTCGTTAATTCCGAACCGTCCAAGTCCATTTTATATTCACTAATCTGATCAAACTAAAACTAAGGTCAGAACATTCGGAGCAAACTCAAACAAAACACGTCAATTTACCAGACAAACTAAAAGACGTACCTAAATAAGTTCTTAGACATAAGAACGGCAGCTTATTATTATGGCTTATTACAGAAAATGTAATCAACTTTGCTAGTCATTTACATTGGAGATTCTTTTCGATTTGAAAAAATATTATTGAATAATAGTATTATTGTTGTCAGTCTGACGTCTTGTCTAATTTTTTTACAAATGAAAGTTTGATGTTGAAAAGCTCTGTAGCTCATGATGAAAATAACGATAGTAGCTGAAAATGTTTGCTCTATCTTAGAAATCCCGGAGAAAAAAAAGGTGTTATTTTCGTGACGCCAGAGCTCACCGTTCGAGATATTAGACTAATTGAGACAAGTAAACAAATTACTGTTTTATAGTTAAATTTCACGCAAATATATCATATCAGTTATTGAAGCCTATTTCGATTACCCTTTTTTTATGTGAATATCACACAAGAGTTCCACTGCCTAGAGCCAGTGGAACTGTCGCACTCTTGTTTAAGGAAGGAAATCGAAAAGTGAGGGAGAATTGAAAAGAGGAAGTCCTGTTTAGTAAACAGAACTAAAGTCACTCGTATATCTCATCGGATACTGCAGATATCATCCATCATGAAGTTGCATTTTAAATAATTCATATAAGTTGCTTAATTCCGGTAATAAATCATTACACCTGATACTAGCTCCCGATAAAGCCAGCCACTCCCATTATACCTAATATTCATTACTTCATACTCGTATTAGCCTTATCTACCCTGTATAGAACTTTTTTTACTATCATTTACCAAACACCATGTATTCTAACCTAACACCCATGACCGTAACCGTATCACTTGAGAGTTGCATAAACAATTTTAGACATTACTATAACCCAGATACTTCCACTAAAGAAGTATACCTAGAAAAGAACTTACCCAAATCAGAAAACTGTACGAATATAATATGTGTCTATTAATCTACAAAATCCAAACACACGAACAAAATATTTATAAAAAAAACATTACAAGTAAATACATAATATTATATACTAACTCAGTAAAAACAGAAAGCGGCAAAAGAAGCATAGGTCAAGCGGGGTACACATAATGCACAATCTCCTTCCCGATGGCATGAAAACCGAGAATAAAATAAACATTCTTTTTGACGGTGTCAACAGTTGGTGGCTGAGTTGACATCGCGTTTGGGTCCCACCCAGACGTAGTGTGTTCAATTCCTCGGCAGTCTTCCGTCACAACACAAGCAACAATTTCAGCTTACTGTGGTGGTAGTAGGAGATTTTCAAATATTGTCAGGTTATTCGTAACCCGGGAATGTTTGTCTTTCTTTAAAACAAATCTTAAGATTGATTAGCAAAATCAAAAGGGAGCATACAAAAATATATTTTTTTAAATTGTGTGTACTTCTTTTAAGCGAAATAAGTAAAAATATATTTTTTTAACTTAACAAATAAATAAGTAATAATTAATAAATTAATAAATATAAATAATAAAAAAATAAGTTCTACGATTGAAAAAAAATTACATGATTACGTGAAGTTTTGTGTAGTCCTCTAATAATCTGTATTTTAAACTAATAATTTGTCCCAGAATAGAAGTTGTAATCTATAATGTTATGTATTGTTGATAACCTTAACATTCTATCTGCAGTTAACATGTTATGTTGAGATATAATAAATACATTGTTCCTTTTGTATTGTAGGAACACAAGCGGAGGAAAGCATTACTTTACGATGTTTACGACAAACTAAAGATTGGCCGATTTTCTTCCGGAATAAAAGAAAATATGTTACGTAAAGTGAAACATGGAGGACGCTACTTTCGCATCCAAATTTATTTCAGTCAATGCAAAACAACACAAATTTTTTTTTTTTTATGAATTATTTGTGTTATAATCTTGTACATGCAAATTAATAGATGAGCAATGAAGGAAAGTGGAACAATATATGTTGCGGCATGAACGTCTCACTTTCGGAGATTTGCCATTAAATGAATCTGACGCTATACAGGCAAATCGTATTGCAATATCACCATTCGGTCCTCGACAATAACTGCTTACGAATGTCTGTTTACGAATTACTAGTCCTTTTTACAATGGCGCTCAAATATCTGATGCGTAAAAACTTAACTACTTATCCCAAATCGGGTAAACAAAAGTTTATTATTCCAATCTTCAGTTTTATTCCGAGACTTTCAAACCACGAGGAAGGTCACTGTCTACATTTGACTTCAGCTGGTCGGATATAAAATAAATGATAAAGACATCATCCACTTCCCATCATACATCCATGATAATGTCATATTGTTTTCTGTTATCATGGCAAACAAAAGGCTAAAATCACATAACCTTAGCATAAAAATGAACAAAACATGCAAATCCTGAAAGTGATGCAGTTTCACGAGTTTGCCACCGAGTTAACCATTTATCCGGTCTTGTATTATTTACCAAACAAGCGTTCCACTTTTGGAATAGGTATTCTCTTATCACCTGTGAATGTTTGTCTGTCGCTCTCTCCCTAAACGAAATATTTAATGGCAAACAAGGATGGCAAATGTTTATTTTAATTTCTATACCTGCATATTGTCGAGCAGGTGGTTTAGTCGTGAATATTTTGAATGGAAATTATGTAACCGCTGACTCCATTTTGTTATAAACGGTAAACAGTAAAGTTTTTTTATAACAGTAAAAAAACTTAAAAGTATATTTTATAATAACAAAGATATTAGAATACAAGATATCTTTGTATCCCGACATATTTTTTAAATTAACTACTAGTTCTGTCAACAGTAAACGTGGCGTCCAAAAAAAGTATGTTTCTAAATTTACTTCGAACTAATAAGATTTGTACTTAATTAGTTACTTAAATACAAACATACTTAATTAAAAATACTAATGTTTCATGAAACGTTTTTTTATTCAAAAAAGAAATTATAAAAATTAGTCCAAAGATACCTCACTAACTCAATGACAAATCTTTAAACTTTCTTCAGGCTACCTACCACAATATTGAAAAGCTCAGTCAAAGTTAACCATCTAGATATAGTAAGGCTTGATTGAATAATAACGTGGATGTAGCAGATTTTCAAGACCGGAACCGGAACGTACAAACAAATTTACAGACAGATGAAATACAAAACAGTTGAGTTAAAACAGATCTTCGCTACTTTGAATTCAATAATTCAAAAATTGTGCTCCACGCGAATGATTTTTGAAGTAAAATCATTTCTATCTTTTAACCTTATGTAAAGACAAATTTACGAACATGAGGCACGACAAGAAAGCATGCGCTTAGCCGATGCTGGAAACATTTTAAAATACTATAATTTAATAGATTAATCTTTTTTTTTGAATTTTCCACCGTTGTAAAATGAGAATCAACATGGTATTTGTGTTGCATTCTCTGATTTTTATGTTGTAATAGCTTGAATTAATTCCTCGCCACGTTTTGTCCATCAATGTGTGTTTAGGACTGACAGCCAACAGACCTGCAACACCCACTTTTCCACCGCGCTCCATTATCTAAGCAAACTTTAATTTTATGTATCCAAATTTGATACACAAACAATAACAGAAGACGCTCATCTCTTAAGCTTCCTGTCAAAATAGAATAAATAATAACGTAGAAACCGCAGACCAATGACTAGACATTTTAATAGAGAACCAATAAACAAAGCCACATTTAAAAAAATGCATTTTGTCAGCCAGTCACGAATTATTGTTAAAAATAGTACGAATATATGAACCCGTAATTATTATTTTTTAATTAGCATACTAAGAGGGATACTAGTACATAAAATAATTTTCTTGTCTTATTCAAATTCGTGCTTATGTACATACTTATCGTTATTACTATTTTATATTATCGTTATTATTTTATATTATCATTATTATAACTTCATAAGCAAACTTTTTTCATAAATAACCTTTTTTCATAAATAAACTTTTTTCATAAATAAACTTTTTTTAATAAATTGAATAGTAATATTATTGAATATATGTAAGAAAAACTTAAAATTAAAATGGATATCTACAAATCAAACCTCATAACAATAAAAAATATATATTATTGATACTATTGACGTGGTCCACCCCGCGTATGTAATTCTCTTGATCTTGTCATTTGCAAGTCATAATATATATGTTGTTAAGAGAAGATTGAAGTTGTTTAGATTAAAGAAGTGATTTTGTGGCGTTACACATATTTTATTTAAAAATAATAAAGAACAGAAAATATAATTATTTCGATCTTTCCAATTCTACGGGTACCCTACTATAGTGTTTCTTTAGGTTGACAGTAAGGTAGGCGACATATTACGCTGTACGCTTCATGGCTTAGCCTATTTCAGCATATCGATCGCCATACACCACAAATGGGAATGTATGGCGAGCGATATGCCGAAATAGGCCATGCCATGAAAATATAGCGCACTTATAGCGTGGTCTGTTACAAGCTTAATGCTTTGAGCTTCGTCTTTCCTCTTACCCTCGAAATATTATTCCAATCTTCGTCAAACTACCCTAAATTAGTCAGGTACATCTCTTAACACCCTGTATTTCACAATCATAATCAATTTTTCAAACACTTTGTAGTTTTTTAAATACATCGCCCTTGAGGTGATTTTGCACAAAAACGGCGCTATACAAGTCATCCAATTATTATTATTATTATCTATTTGAATTAAAGTTTTTGTTTTCAAATGTCAATCTTAGAAGCGGAAACTAGCCTACTTCCCGACATCCGATCGAGCTGAAACTCGGCAGATATACTCGTTGTCGATGATAATGCATTCTATAAACTTGGCAATCATGCATCCACACTTGGAAATATATGCATTTTTTCTGAAATTGAATGACATTATATCAGTTAAATACGAAAAAATATCGCTCCTACCCAATCGGGATTTAGCTCAGTTGTTGGCGCGGTTGACTCCATTCATTGTGGAGGAAAGTTCAATCCTCAGTAAAAAAACCAAAAAAAAATCCACATATTAATAAACTGTAATACGTCTATTACAGTTTTTTTGCTATGATGAATGATGAATTTTAAGGCGATGCACTACGTAGTAATGCAAAATCATGTGTTTTTGGTTTGAAAATTTGGTCACCTAGAAATGTTTCAGATGCTTTAATTAAATACTGCGAGTAGAATACATCTTGGCCTTTAAAATCATCAAGTTTTTTTTTAGATAAGTCTTTTTATAAGCCCACAAAAAAAATGTATAAGGCCTATGAAAACTGCTTTAAAGTTCTAAATCTCCTACTTACGAACCCATTTTCGGTTATGATTTTATTGTATAACGTGGAAAATTCAGTTATTTATAAAATAATCTAAAAAAATCAAATATTTATGCCTAAACATTTTACAAAATAAAATAAAAGGCACTTTTTGGCCATGTTTTTTTCTTGCATAAATCAAAACAGGCGGATGGTGTTAGCGTTGATTTAATCCTTATGGCCATCTACGTAAGGGGTGTTATTGATAGCGGCTCGATTTAAAATATTACACGACGTAGTGCATCGCCTTAACTAAAATTAATAGACCTTGAAGTTTAGGGCACGGGCGTTTCTTTCTCATTTTTTGATATGGACATACTACGTATTATTATCAATCTGATTTGGTCTCCTTTTAAATTTGAAATTAGATTTTTGTTGATTTTTTACGTTGGAATTTTTTTTACATTTTCCCTTATATTTTCATATGAGACAGCAGACAATAACTATTAAAATTATTATTATTACGTTTGTATTAAAACTCTAATAATATTGTATAATACTTCGCAATGATTAATAATTTCTAAGAATAAATAATGCAATGCTCTCTTGTGGTTTTCAGATAATAATTTAATGTGAAAATTATCAGGCGAAACAGAAAATACATTTCAACTTCGAACTAAAGACCCACTAGGTACTTATCAACTCGCTCACTAAAAATTGATCAATTATAATTAAATTCGAAAGTGTTTTCGTTTTATATAAAGCAAACTGTAAATCAATCTTGATATATTTTTGCATGCATAAGAAAAAAATATTTTGTATTTATTTTAAATACGTTTTGAATATATCTTACGGTACTTGACCCTGGCTGATTGGACGATAAATAAAATAATATTATTGGCCGTCACGGATGTCATTCGTCCCTCTAACACTAAAACTTGGTTAGCCCATTGATACCCAATGAAGCTTTCAAACAATGCAATTTATTCCTGGTTGTGTTAGAAAATTTAGTTCTTTTTTTAAGTTCGGGAGCTGTCAAAACACAAATGATCCTGTTAAAAAATGATAGCATGATAGAAGTGTTCCGCCGTCCTCGTGAAACGTTCACTTCGAACTAATAATTTGTTAGGAAATTAATCAATTAATTAGTTAAAGTTCTGCACTCCCGTTTTTAAGAGGCAAACGAATAATTTGACCAGATCAGTAAGTGTTTTCCGCGCACTATTTTTTGCATCCTTTTTTGTTTTTGATTGAGCGTTGCGAAGTCCTGTTTTAACTCGACCGTAGACCGTTTAGCATTTCATCTGTCTGTAAATTTGTGTGTGTGTTCCTTTTCCATTATCGAAGAACTGCTGTATCCATTTTACTATTCAAGCAAACCTTACTTTGAATAGATGGCTAACATTGAATGGAATTATTTTCTTACGGACTTCAATTTGGGGAGCTTGTTGCAATTGGATGCGACGCAACTGCATTCGACACGGGGTACAAAGGTAGTGTAATTCTGTACCTTGAATTACACCTCTTACACTGAATTTTTTGTCATGTATATGCAAATGAGCTCATTTTGCGACATCTTTTTGCTTACGTCGATGGAACCACGACTAAAAAGTTTCACTGGTGTTAATGGAAAATCTTTAGATAAGTGTTAACTATTTCCTGTCGTGAACTCTAAATCCATTCAAGGTACATTGCCAAGAGTGACAAAAAGCAGGATTTAAATACATGTCAGCTGAATCTACTGGAATTATGTGAAGCTCATGACTCCGGATTCTACAAAGAACACTTGTCGAAAAGAAATTCTGGTAAAATCGTACAATCGTAAATTCCAAGTGGCTCACTACAGCGAACCGGATTACATTTCTTCGCAAAACCATCGCATAATATGTTTATATTAATTATATTTTTTTGTATTAATTATTAATTGTTTACGCACCTATGTAGATACAGTGAGCGTTTTCGGTTCTAGACATGAAACAATAGTGCTTTCATGTTATTTTTGCAACGATTCAAATAATATTATGTATCCAGTACATATATATAATATATTTAGGTCCTCACAAAAACATTTTGTTAGCCATGTTAGCCGGCAACCGAAAAAATATCTAAGAGAGTTGACGCTAAAAACGATTTTGAAAGCCTGGCGAACGAAAATGTAAATAGACGTTATTCGTACATTTAAGGTGCTTGTTTTTTGTTTTTTTTTCTGTTAATTGATATTATAAAATAGGAACATCTAGCCGAGCTATTGCTCATCAAATAGGAACATGTAACTGAGCTACTGCTCATCAAATAGGAATATGTAACTGAGCAACTGCTCATCAAATAGGAATATGTAACTGAGCAACTGCTCATCAAATAGGAATATGTAACTGAGCTACTGCTAATCTAATAGGAACATGTAGGCGAGCTACTGCTCATCAAATTTCAAATATTGAGAAAATTTAACAAGTCGATGTCATACTACCAATAATAAAGAATTTTCCTTGTCTCACTAAAACCAAAGTGAGATTTGTGGAAATTATAACAAAAGCTTCGGCTACTGTTTGTGGACCCTTTGAAGAAATTGTTTATTAACAAAAACAAGGTTAGAATCAGGAAAAAATATGCCCATTTTCAATGCCAATATACAGTAGCTTTCTTAGCAACTTTAGAGAATTTCAGGTTTTTCAATGTGGTTAATATTGTCACTGGAAGGTTTTTTCTCACTATTTGTTCTATTTTATCAGTCATAAATGTATTTTATTGAAAATAATTGATAAAACATGAATATAATGTCCGTTATATTTCGCATTCATGAGTCATAAATACTTTGAAAAATCGTCAAAGTGAAGAAAAAAAGGTCTCTCGCGAGACTACAAGAAAAGAAATATAAACGAGACAATTAAATCTTTTCTAACAGCGATTTAAAAATTCTGATAAAAACTTCACTTCATGGTACTATCAGTGTATCTAGCACAAACTACTAGATAAAATAATTAATTTATAAGAACTGTAAAATTAATCCATATCGATTTGTATGTGACCGGGAGATCTTTAAGTGGTCGGCTCCTCGATGATCTCAATTGAAGAATTTCGTCAACAATTCTTATATTCGAGTTGCAACAAAAATGTTTACAAGAGCGCAGATGAAATGAACAACGGTCGCCGTGAGACAATGATTGATGATTCTAGTGAATATTCCGTAATTTCCATTGATTTTCTTTTTCAGGCATTCTGCGAATGAAATGATTTCCGCTTTCCAAACCATAATCTAATATTTAACGAAGCACATCGTTCGCGAACAAGCTTCTTAATCTTGTTCTGTTGCAAGTGGTCATCAATAACCAGAGTGACTTCTGTAGTTGATAATTATGATTTACGATTACTTACTTCTTTATACTTACATAACAAACTAACCAACTTAACGTCACGCCGTTTCCCCGCAGGGGTAGGTAGAGAGGACGGACCGCCAAACAACTCGGTCTTGGCACACACTCCTTGCCTCATTCACATTTATACATCGTCTCATACATACTCTTCTGTTATTCAGACTCTTGACATAGCCTATACAGGATATAGCCATATATATAGTCATATACAGCAGTGCTCCGCAACCTTTTCTCACCTACGACACACCAAATTTCTTCCTAGAATTCCGCGGCACACCAAAAGCTGAAATATATAGATATGAGATTGTACACAAATTTTACAATAATTTTTTTGTTTTTTATTTGAAAAGTATACATACATACATATAACTATAACATATTTATTTTTACGCAATCTTAATAATTATTATAAAATAAGTATAAATTAATGAGCGATTAATTGTTAAATTAACCTGCGGTTGTTTCAATGAACACAAAAATTTTATATTCGGCTCGATTTTTGACAGCGCAACCCAAAGTTCTCGGTCAAGACCTTTTAAGCATGACCGTTAACATTTTTAATTAATACAAGCGTTGAAAAACTTTGCTCACATAAATATGTCGTTGAAAATGGAAGTAGTGTTAAGAATGCTTTGACGGAAATATGAGGATATTCTTTTATAACGTAAATCCATAAAACATCTAATTGATCTTCGGAGAAGTGAAGTTTTAATGTCATGTCATTATTTAAATCTGTAAATACCACTCGAATTTGCAGAGGCATTGCTTCCGTAGAATTTATTGCATTGGTTGCAAAAGGATTTCGAATCCAATCGTATTGTTCCGTATTAATGGAATAAAAATACCGACCAAATTTCTGCTGAAACATACTTAAATGTTGTTGGGCCAGATCCACAGTTAATTGTTTGTTTTCAATTGTACTATGGTTGATCCTTTTGTACATTTCCAAACAACCTTTTTGCAACTCTTTCTGCCAAAGTTCGTAATTAAGTTCATTCAAATACTCGAATATATCAGCCATGTATGCAAGTTTGGCTATCCAGTAATTATCATCGAGGTGCTGATATACTTTGGGCATATTTTGATTTAAAAGAAACTCACACACCTCGTGACGAAGTTCAAACAATCTAGCCAAAACTTTGTCTCGGGATAGCCAACGAATTTCAGTATACAACAATAAGGATTCATATTCGGCTCCCATTTCTGCACAGAGTATTCCAAAGATTGGCGAGTTTAGGGCTCTTGATTTAATTATGTTTACGATTTTAATGCATTCATTCACCGTGTTCAAAAGTTCATCCGGTAAATTTTTGACCATCAATGCTTCTCGATGTATGCAGCAGTGTGTAAATTGTAACGTTGGATTTTTTTTGTTTTACACAAGAGACAAAACCCCTTTTACTACCCGTCATTGCCGCATCGCCATCCGTGCAAACAGCAATGCAATTGCTCCATTTAATATTATATATTTTGAAGAAATCATCGGTTACTTGAAAAAATTCTTCACCGGTAGTTCGCTCTGGAACCTCCTTACATAATAAATAATGTTCTTTAATAAAGTCCTCGTCAACGAAATGTACAATAGCTATCAACTGTGCTTTATTTTTAATATCGGTTGTTTCGTTGATCTGAAGTGCAAATTTTTCAGCCAATTTTTCAACACTTTTCTAATCAGTGTTTCTAATATATTGTGTATACGTCTTTTAACAGTATCTGCAGACAATGAAAAATAGACAAAATTATGAAAAATATGTTGTCATTGTGTATTAAATACATAATTAAATATTGTAAAATGTCAAATACATTGAATTTGACCGCGGCACACCTGTGTCCCGCTCACGGCACACCGGTTGCGGAGCACTGCTATACAGGACTGTGAAATATGAAATTACGCGATAGAGTTGAAACAAAAAGATTCGGTAAACACGGTGACAATTCTCAACAGTTATTGAGTTAATTGCGCATACCCGAAAATCACGGTATAGTCTGATTTCTCAACAAATCAGTTACAATTTTGAAAACGGAAATATTTTTTTTCGAATATAATATTATAGGTAATTACGTACTTATCGCTTGTCTGAATTCTTCACACAATCAGTACCAATTTTAATAATGGAGCGTAAATTCAAAGAAAATTTGAGTTCATTGAACTAAATTTAACGCAGGACTAACGCACAGGCAACCGAAAATAGTATTTTTGTTTAGTATCTGAAAATAGAAGGAAAGGTAGGAAACGGAAAAATTATATTTAACTTTGAGGGATGGACCGGTAAGCAAAATGTTTGGAATATTCCGTTATCTAGCCTAATTCGGACTTTATGGCTGATTGGTGTTTTTGTTGTTTTTATCCTACATATTATGTCACCTCTACAACATATTTAAAATTAAACAGTTATCTAAAATAACAATAATTAATATATTGTTTAGCAGATTGTGCATACCTAGTACTACTAACTACATATAATACCTACTTTAATATCATCATATTTTGTAAATAACTAAGTAATAATCTGGTGTCAGTAATAAAGGCGAAAGGTCATAGATAAAGCAGATAAAATGTTACAGTCTTCATAAATATTATTTTTTTAATTGATTATTTATTTGTTCTGTTACATAATTAAGCACAGGCAAATCATTTTAAAGGGGACACGTTTGAATTTGAACGTATTGTAACACCCGCCCGTAATCCCCTCTTACCCCTCAAATGCCCGAAAATCATTTCGAAAATGTTATTTTTTAATAAATCTATTTAAATTTCACTTTTGTTTTAGGGAAAGAATTAATACAAATCTTAGAAGCGGAAATTAACCCTATTCCCGACTCGGCAGATAGACTCGGTGTCGATGACAATGCATTCTTTCAACTTTTGGTGGCAATCACGTACACACACCCAGACGAATTACGCATTTCTCGCACATCGGATGATAATAAACGAAATAAATATCTGTCTTATCCAATCGACATTCGGGGAGGTAAGTAGAGTTGTCGACTTCACTTCCTGGGGAGGAATGTTCAATCCTCATTAAATTTGACTAAACTTGATTTCTTATTTTGTTTCATTCTTCATTCTTCAAAAACCAAAATTATTTTTAAATTAAATTAATTTTTGATCCATCCAATACACCACAACAAAAGCAAGGGTCTCTTATCTGATTTTATTGAATTCTTGATAACAAAACACCAATGTTATCGAACGAATTTCGATTTAATCGACGACCACAATACGAGTAATATAAAACAACGCCAATGTTTTGTTTCCTTAAATTATTTTTTCATGACCTATCCTATTTGTCTCGCTTTCGGATTATCAACATATTACAATAATAATATTATTAGTTTATTTTAGTATGCATATCAAATCCTGTTTTCACACATCTATTGCTCAGATATGACTTACCTCATTCAAATGATGATGTCATTTTGAATGTAATTAATTTCAAGTAGTATTTTTATGCATTCATTGGGTACCATCTACTTTGGGCTCCTTTTTTGTGTGCGCATATAAACATGGGGCGAATATATAATATGCTAGCCGATCCTCGAATTATGGGAAATGAACGAAGCAACAGCAATTGGAGCGAAACGTCGCTTTCGGTTGCTTCGTTCCTTTCCCATAATTCAAGGCTCAAATAAATGAAATAAAATTGCCACGGCCGAGAACTAAACTCCGATCAATTGCTACGAAGGCAACTTCTCTTAACATTACACCACCAACGTAAGAACGGCAGCAAAATTCTTTACAGATGTACTGAAAATAATAATTATTATATATTTTTGAATGTTATGTACTCACATCTCACTTCATATCCGAAGTCATATTGTTTTAAATGTTCTAATCTACTAGAATTATTCCGATTGACAAGGCCCGGAAGTTTTTGGCTACGCCACTGCTCATAAAATAATAATATTTCTGTAATGTAATATATTTTTAAATTTTAGAATATTAAGTACTCACATCACATCCGAAATCATATAGTTTAAAATGTTCTAATCTCCTAGAATTATTCCGATTGACAAGCTGGCCCGGGAGTTTTTGCCTACGCCACTGCTCATAAAATAAAAATAATTCATTTAATATGCATAGGATATGGTCGTGGGAGGAAATCACAAAAGGTGTGATCTGAGAGAATCTCATCTTGCTTCACAAAAAACATAATGCAAATTCCATCAGGAATTTTAAATTTCATTAATAATTATACCATATTTTGTGTGGGTAGATTATCATAAGTATAAACAATATTTTAATGTAAGTACTAACCGTCTTACTAATTAGATTCTTACTCGCCCGTTAAACGTTGGTATGGTAAAGCCGGCCTTGAGCCTGGTTTAGGAACCGATTTAATCAAACAAACTCCATGGTAATAAGTCAAGTTTATCACTGTCCTGACCTTACTCCACGTTTACACCACGTTTTTTAGTAAGGCTGTAAGTATATATTTATCGTCAAGTAGATTGAATAACGTATAAATCAGATAACCGAGGCGTGTGCGTGGTAAATTCGCGTATTACGAATGAGGTAATTAGAAAATAATGCAATGCCGACATATCTACTCGTAAGCGCATTGGAAAATGTTAAGGCGAAGCACAACGAACTAATGCAAAATCGAGTGTTTTTGGTTAGAGATATTATAATTTGGCTTAGAAATATTTTAGATGTCTTAATTAAATAATGCGAGTAGAATACATCTTTAGTCCTTAGCCTTAGTCTTTTTATAAGCCCAGAAAAAAATTAAGTATCAGGCCTATTAAAAATTCTTTAAAGTTCAAAATCTCCTACTTACGAAACCATTTTCGGTTTTGGTTTTATTGTTTAGTGTGGCAAAATAAGTTCTTTAGAAAATTATTCTAAAACATAAATATTTGTGTCTGAACTTAAACAAAATAAAACACACTTTTTGGCACACTGAGGCAAATATTTTTTTACAAATACGTTCGGCTTCACAAATTCTAAAATTATAATTTCCCGTGATTTTTCACTAGTCTGCGAAAGTATTATATATATATAAATGACGTGGAAGACATGTTTGTTATAATTTGGTTTGATAGTATAGTATAACGTAGATATACGTATTCCAAATTAAACAGTTTTTTCATTAGCCCAAAGTTTCGTTAAAGTTTTACTCTCATTATCAGAACTGATGTCATTGCACCGATGTTGAAGACTTATGTCATCCAATTTAACGCTAGACTTTAGACCGGTGCCACCATTGATTAAGCTTAGCTAATTATTCAGCCGACTCCATTCTTCATTAGAGTAGAAATGCCAGTAAAATTAACAACTCTTAATGAAAGTAACAGTTAATAACAGAGTGTTCTGCATTCAGATCATTTGGAATACGATGTAGAAGTAATTACTGAAGTATTGGCAGAGGTTCTTTTTGAACTAGAAACTAGTAGTCAGAAGTAGAAATGAGTTATTTTATTTCGAGACCCCTCTGAGACCCCTTTTGCAACCAACATGCAACTTTACATTGTTATTATTACTTCAAGGTTCAAGGGAATAAGGTAGGTACTTGCGTAGGTACCTTTTTACACAATCTTACCTACATACTTAAAAAAATATCTAACGCTGTTTTATAAATAAATAAAATATTTGTATGTTACTTTTTATAACGTAAAGAAAGAAAGAAAGAACTGATTTTGAAGATAACGAAAATTGAGATATTTACAGCAATTTATTTTTGTTAATTTTTTGGGTTATTATGCTGTGTTGCCCTTTCTCCTTCTTAAGCCAAAGTTTCGGATAGCTTTAGAGGTGTCTGTCATTCTGCCACATCTGCCCTGATGATGGACACTGTGACGCTGTCCGAAACATTTGAAGCGCACCAAGGCATAATA
Organism: Hesperophylax consimilis; assembly: GCF_061612785.1. Classification (NCBI taxonomy): domain Eukaryota; kingdom Metazoa; phylum Arthropoda; class Insecta; order Trichoptera; family Limnephilidae; genus Hesperophylax; species Hesperophylax consimilis. The sequence continues at coordinate 16,243,450 of NC_142850.1, read as the reverse complement.
ACAATGGTCCAAAAATGAATCACGACAATAACGAAAGTACGGTCATGAATTGAAAGGATGTATAAATGTTGATGGAATAAGGAGCAAGTACCAAACAGTGAGGTTAAGTAGTTGTTTAATAATTCGTAAACTATTAACTAAGAAATTCCTTTACCACTGTAGAGAATTTTATTGAAAATTCGTTTGTTTAGACGGTCCAGATAAATGTAGGTGTGCATTTTAGTGTTTTTTTCCTCCGGATATTCAAATGGCCGCCATTGCATTGTCCAAAAGTATGGCGGACAATCTGTTCTATAATCTTTTTCATTCACTACTTCTGACAACTGTAAAACTAATGGTAATTTCCCATCGAAACTTTCAAAACGCCACGCATCAGTAAGCACGCGCCGTGTGAAGATTAAAAGGATGTAGAGGATCAGTCAAGGATAACAATGTATGTTTTTTTGAACAGTAGAATCCTACTAAGTTGTTTTTTGCACCCCAAAACCAAGGGATAAGAATGATAGCCATTTAAATTTAAACTCTCAATTTAAGTGCATCGATTTTGAAGGCGCATTTTAATAGTTTTTCAGTATTTGCACAATGTAAATACTCAACGATTTGATGAAATCACAGACAAAATTGAATATCACGAATCTGAAAGTTAGACACGCTCCCAGGAAGACACGGTTCGTTCAAGTAAATCAAATACTTGGATCACATCATCATTTATACATAGAAAGTATGTAACACAAGAAGTGTTAACTAAAATCAGTGCTTTGTGATGGTTGAGCCCATCCCATCAGAATTGTTTTGATGGTTAGTTTGTTGTCAAATAAATTTGTGTCATAAATTCACATTTCATTATAATCCCTTGGCCAATTTTGGCAGATATTTTTCACAGACAACAAACAGCCGTAAAGTCTTTTTGGGAGTATATATTCACACGGTCTCATAAAAGTTGTACTTTCCCATTTTTTTATTTACGCTGAGAAATATAATTTCGACAATGAGAAAGAGAGAATAAAGCTGAATTCAAAACTTTGCCGTAAACGCTCCCGAAATATTAAAATTAATTCTGCGAAACAACATAAAGCGTTTTAAAAATATTTATCGACGTCTGAAATTTTTTTAGTAAATACTTTTATATTACGAACAAAGTGAAGTCACAATAACTTTTATAATAATACCTAAATTTAATTTCTAAATAAATATGTTTTTTTTTACTTTCGTGTCTTTACTTCTTTAAGTAATTACAGTTTACACGAAACAAACCTTCGGTAAGCGACTTTAAAAACGTTATTTTGTTTGCGTCAAAATTTTAAAATTTTTAATTGCATACGTTGATTTGTAATTCTAATACTCGAAAGATCTGCTTTGAAGAACAGTATTTTATTTTGAAATACGTTCAAAAACAGCGAATTTATCTGAAATTGAACGTAATATGAAAATATTTTCTCGGCAATCTGCATTCTGACGGTTATCAATATTATGAGACAAGCATCTAGGGCCGGCCCTACTCGGGCGCAATCGGTGCAGTTCGCTCCAGGCGCCGAATTGTCAAGGCGCTAATAACACCTAACACTCCTAACATAACACCCTTAAAATTGTTTTTCATAAAAACGGCATAAAAAATCAAATCATACGAACATCATTGATTACAGTAATCATCTACCTAGGCGTCTACTAGGCGTCAGGCTCGCTTTGGCTCAGGGCCGGCCCAGCAAGCATCGTTATCGTAACCGCAGGATATAAAAATCTTAAAAGATATCGTAGGCGCCGATTATCTTTCAAATTATGATAAAAAAAGTGGGTGTGTCAAGCCTACGCAAGACAGAAGTGAAACTTCTAGTATTCCTCTCTCTCTATTTTCATTTCATCAAAAATTAAATGAATTAATTAAATGAACTACAACTATAAATGTAAATGTAAACGCAACACAAAACGCGAACACAACTTATCACAGCGGGAGCACGCTGCTAACTGATTCACTGGCCGTGGTGGGCGTGGCCGCGCAAGTGCGCTACCGGCCGACCTGCTAAACCGAACTCGTATCTCGCTCGTAACTCAAAGCAAAACGTTCGTGAGCGGCTCCCCCACCTCAACAAGCGCATATGGTGAGAGAGGGACAGTGAACGGTGAGCGGTGGTGGGGGTACCCGCATTTTCGTGTCGATCCTGACTCGGTTTTACTCCGTCCCCGAAAATCCATTACGCGCCTAAAGAAGTTTCACTTCAAAAATACAAGAGGAAGTCAAATTCTCTGATTGTGATTGCATAAATGAATCACAAATCTATAAATTCCCAAATAAACTCTGCATGAAGCAGTAATACCGTTTTCTTTACTACACGACCATTATGTACCCGATCGATGCAAGTGTTTTACAAGAGTACCTACCTAATAATACATACGCGCAGATTGCGCAGCAAGATTTTAAAATCTTCCTATCGCTGAGTGTTTGTCTAGCCACGATAGCCATTAAAAAGGTAAGTACCAAGCCATTAGTTACACATAAAAAGTCAACTTTTTAGAGGCGTGTTTTTTAACTCCCGTCTAATTGCGGCTTAATGTAAAAAATAATAATATTACAGAAGAATCTTTTTTTCAACCGAATTCCATCAAAACCACCTGATAGTTTTGAATCCATTCGGTTTCCATGGAAAATAAAGGAGTGCGGTCATTTGATGCATACCTTCTGAATAGAAATAAACTAACTTACTTAGGTACCCATAATACCGTATTCCTGACGGGGTGTGCAGGAAGGGTGGACCGCCACAACCCTACCTTGGCACACACTCTTATATTCATATATCCAATCACATTCATATAGGTGTCCCAAAAATAGTGGCAAGCAAGTCAAGATGTAGCACCTCTAGGTTACCCCAATCACCCCTACGTATATTCCGCGATTTTTTGTGATACCTAAACTTACAAGAGATTTTTGGTCACAGATACATGAATTATTGAGATACGAGTACATGCTTGATTTTTTTTCTAATTAGATGAATTGTATGCCTTGTAGACACAACACAAATTATGGACAGATCTGATACCATTGCGTCATAAAAAATGTGAAATCCCAAAGTTAGTTGAAATTTAAAAAAAGTCACAAAAAAAGTTCCACCTCGACATTTTTTTAAAACTCGCCGATTTTATCATCTGTTGACCTTGTAAATTTCATAAAAACAATCGCGTAAAATACATGGGGGTGATTTGGGTACTAGGTATGCTCTACCTCGGGATTTCCTCTTGACACTAGTTTTTGGGACACCACGTATATCGTCTCATACCTATATACTCGTGTTATTTTGTAGAACTCCATTTGTTTATGTTTTGTATCATTTAAAATAAATCAATAATAATATAGCATCTATTCCAAATTCCTGTAATATTCAAAAATCTTTTAATGAAAACATAAGAAAATACACAAATTTAGGAAATGAGATTAAAAAAATTTGGCATTCTCAGACTATAATAATATTACCATTCGTTATTTCGGCTACTGGCATTATACCTAGCTCTCTCATTAAAAATTTAGGCGTATTAGATCTATCAAAAAATTTGTATATAAAGATGCAAAAGTCGGTCATTTTGAATACACGTAGGATAACGAAAGATTTTTTAAATATTTATGTTGAGGGATCAGTAGGATTTATAGGCCCTGTTAGGAGTTCTACCGAGCCGAACCCTCTGATATGAAAATATCTGGAGTCGGTGAATTATTTTCCCATTTGATCTCTGGTGAGTTGACGTGTTGTTCTTGTATTGTTTTGTATTGTTTTGTATTTATTTTGCTTATACACGGTGTCCGGAAACTCGTAGTACAAGCGGGAAACTGGAGAATCTACACCACATGGGGAACCCAAAAAAACATAAAGTTTTTTGATTTGAGCATTTTCAAAAAAAAAAAAAAACCAAAAAAAAATATTTTTCGGCTATTTTAGGGTTAAAGTTTTTTCTGGTGTTTAGGGTTGAATAACAGATGTTTTAACCCTGCAGAGCAGAAATATTTTATGATTACACCGGGTTAAATGAAGGGTGATTTCAAAATAATGCTTCAAATCCGAGTTTCTTCATTTGTTTTACTTTCAAATAGTTTTAATTAGTTGGGTACTCTGATCTTCAGTAATAATTTATAAGAATTTGATTTAAAAAAAAAAAAAAAAAAAATCAACTTCAAACTCGATTTACTCGATAACGAAAGCTCAAATAAAAAAAAATATACTGCAAAATCGACTCCAAATGTGATGTAGATTCACCAGTTTCCCGCTTGTACTACGAGTTTCCGGACACCCTGTATAAAGCACTTGCATAATGTTGATTGAATAGATGATCATTTGTGGAAAAGTTGTGAAAGGGTTTAGTTTTTCCTATGGGGAAGATTTAACCGGGACATAAAATCGGAAAAATATAAAATGAATATTATTAAAGTTCTGCCAGATTTTAAAGTTTCATTGAAAACATAGGTACCTACTTCCCATATTTTCTCTTCGTCATCAAAAATACTTTGTTCGTTTTTCTCTGATAATGTGCGTGGTGTGAAATTTTCCTGCGTAATGTAATGTAACGTGTAAAATTATTCACGTTCACTGAAATTTTAGTTTTCAAAATTGGAACTGATTGTCGGAACCAAGCGATTAAGTAGGTACCAAAAATATTTTATTTTCCTTCCTATATTCGAAATATGTAATTCTGTTCTTTAATTTTTTTACATATATATCAATCACTAATGATTTTCAAAGTTTACTAATGGTGTTCATTTGAAATGTAAATTTGTGATCGTCTCTCTAATTCATTTGGATATTTCATAGGCTTAGGATATGATAAATGCTTATTTCAGCTTCACAAATCCTATAATTATTACATCCCGTGATTTTTCACGGGTTTGCGCTAGTTACAAATAAATAATAACATTATTATACATATATTTATTATTATTATGTGAACTAAATTGCTAACGGCGTGATAGGTGTTTCTAGGCTTCCGCGAATGTTCACGCTAGAATTGAAATTATAAAAAAACTTCACGATTTCATTTGAGCATGTGTTTTGTGTTGTTATTATGCGGGTTGCCGGCCATTGTTTTAACGGAATAAACTTTAAACTTTAACACCGTGTGAAAGTAAGTTTTACATCGTAATAATTTTAAGTAAGGTTCCTGTTTTTTGTCTGTTGTTAAATCTCCAACAGCGTTTGATGTTTGATAAACCATTTGTAATGCTTTAAACCTAGTTGCACTGGAAGTTGATTTTTAATCTGTGTCACGTGGTAAAACGAAATAAGTATAGGGCTCTTCAAGAACCAGGTTCATTCCTTTCTTTCCTCATAAATATCCTCCACACAGCAGCCCCAAAAAGGACAATGAAAATATTTTCATCAGGGCCGCCTGTTTGGAGTTAATATTATCATCTTTCTATCTTTGCATGGGTATCTGTTTGTAATATAAGCATTCAAATTAAGGCCACGTAGTAAGCGTTCAAAGATGGTTTGAAAGGGAGATATGTAAATACGAATGTTAGAGGGAGCGCGCCAATATTAAAAAACGATAAAAATTAAGCGAAAATGGTGATAAAAAACGACTACTTTGAAATAGAGCAAAAATCTCTCCTCAAATGCTTTAGTTGCATTTAAAGATACACTGTGAATTTTTTCATGCTTGTAACATATTAAATAACAGAACAAAACGTGTTTTTAATATTTTTCTGAAGTTACTTTGCAATATACAGATATTATCTTCAAAAATAACATACATTTTTTTGGAAATTAAAAACTTAAAGAGTTAACGAGAAACTTGTTATAAATCGGTAGAAATTGGTTATGCGGGGCTTAATAGACGAGCCAACCAGGGAAAAGGGAAGACAACTTGCGCGGAGCGTGACCGTTCCACTTACGATGATTTTGTCAATAAATGAATCTGTCAGTATACAGGCGACTCGCATTGTAATATCACCGTAAGGTCATAGGAAATAAAATTGGCTTAAGAATTACTAGTTCTTTTTAAAATGGCGCACAAACTGCTGGCTAAGTAAAAACTGTTTTGTTACACTAATTAGTTAGACGCTTTTACACACGTGTTATAATTTACCCACCTCACTTAATTTTAGCGTCGCTAGCCGCTACGCCAGGCGATTCGTTTAAGAACGAACATTCAGATCCTGCGTCCCAGTGGACTGGGTTGCAAATCATTGGCTTACTTTAAAGAATTTTACTTTTCTGCGCATGGTCTGGTTTTTTAATGTACACTATTCGGTGGTCAATTTACGACTGATGTCATAGATTATTCAAAGCATTCTCGAATCTTCCAGGTATCTGTCACGGTATATGTATATTGTCACGTAGATTGCCCCCAGCTCGTCTAAATAATAGATTAATAAAAACCAGATTTCGCGTTAGGGATGTCTTTGGTTTGTCTGCATAAAATTAGCAAAGTATTTCCGTTCTTGAATTTATCCGTGAATCAACTAGGTACATATTTTCAATACCCATAAGTGCTGTCCATAATGAGTCATGGAGTTTTTCTAGTATCATAATAAAATACTTTCTTCGATATAAAACCAAATTAAAAATATAAAGATTAATCAGTTTGCATAAATACATCTGGTAAATTTTGTGATTTTCAGCATAAAACGAAAAAATAAAAATACAACTAAAACTGTGCTCGATAGAGATTTATAAACTAACCAAGGAGGCTTGCAGTGCTGTGAGTGAATTCTAATAACAGTGCTGTGAAAATAGTGTTAAACCAGAGTTTAAAAAAATTATTTAAAAACAGTGCATTTGTGTGTCAGTTCCATTTTCGAACAGACGTTTCCCGCGTGGAGAGATGCGTCTAGTAACAGGGCGTTTCGCAATCGACCCAATCGGCCCGATCGACACAATAGACACAATCGCCATCTGATAGTAATTATCTTTACGGAGATAATGTCATCACCGGTCCAGCGGAAGGTGACGTGGGTGGTGCAGGTGGGAGAGCCTCCCGCGCACGAGAATGCGCCGTTTGAGACCCACATTCACCAAAGCAAATGTAAGTCTAAATTTCCACATTTTTATTACTTTTAAGGTAAAAGATTTCCGTGACAATGCGGAACAATCTATTTTAAGAAATCGTAAAAGGCGATCAGTAGTTAGGCAGGTAGGAAATTATTGACATTTTTCAAGAAATCTAAGAGTTTGTGGAGCGTTATTCAATGTTTTCATTATTTTTAATGTTATATCGATGGTATAAACATAAAGACCAGATGTAAATTAAGTTTTTCGCGGCAAATAGTAAGTTGCTTAGCCTTGTGTGGTAATGAGCCACGCTGTGCTTCTTGCTAATCAGTTTCCATCATTAGCCGTGATGATGCAAGGAAGAAGTACGGGTATTCAGGCACCCCAAAAGTCGAACAATGTAAAACTACATATGTGCGTTCCCACTAATTAAAAAATAATAGTTTCAAAACAAAGACAAAAGTCATAGCTTTCAAATAAGTCTATGGTTTGGTGAATAGGAGGAACCTACTGATATACTGTATAAAGCGATCTACTGAGACAATATACCTTTATCCCGATGAAGAGATTGTGAAATTGTACAAATTGTTTTTCTTTAGTTTATTGTAATCTTTATACTGTATGTAACTGTAATAGTAAATAACTACATTTTCAAATTAATCACATTGACCCAACCTAATTTGTTGTTTAATTTGAACAATTTTCTCAACAAATAAATCAATGTTTGATCTATAAAGTACCAAAAAAATATTTACTGGAACTTCTGGAATGAGGTCAGCTTGTTCTAACTACCTGAATACAATTAAAGCAAAGCTTGACTTTGAGGGAGAGTATATATATATTTTTTGTATGTTTTTTCGTTTGTTTTTTATTTAGTTATAAAATTACATTTTATATCTAAACCTTTTTTTATTTATTTCTATTACATTGAGGACACTTTACAATACATCTAAAACTTATTCTTTATCGTATTTAGGCATTTAGGCATAAACCACGAAAAACTGCAAGGCTTTTAGCTTCTTCATCTGTCGGTAATTCATTAAAAATCTTAAATCCTTTAAAATAGACATATATTTTGGGTTCCGGATAAATTTGTTTTTGGAAGTCTAAAATCTCCACAGCTTCTCGTGGGGTAGCCATGTATTCCGAAACAATAGGTAGGTCTGACAACAGTGGCAACACCATATACAATTTTTGTGGTCAAGCCGTTGCATTCTATGGCTTTACGTGAGTAGTTGTGGTCATAAAAATACATATTTATTCAATGTTTAAAAAAATCTTATTGATGTAATATATAGATTAACTTTTCAGTTCCGTGCGTAGTTTTGATTAGGTATTTTATAATGCATTCATTTTATATTACCATTACAATATTAGATATTTCGCTTATTATGATAGAAAACTTTGAAAAACACAATAAAGCGTCAAAATTTCAAAAACACAATGTTTATTAGTTGAGGTATTGCGAACTGAAGAGTTGCACTGACCTAGAAACTTCAAACAAAAGCTGTGCAAAATTCATCAATTCATGAATCAAATACTGAGAGTTGTGGTCGCTTCAGACGCGAATAATTTCCGCGTATTTTGAGAAATTTTCAATAACAATGGAATTAAATTTATATAAAGTTGTACGTACATAATATGCTTTAAAAATGTTCACATGCACCACCATTACCAAGTTTTGTATTACGTGTGCAATGACATTGTATATTTGAAAGATTAAAGAATTATAGTCGAATGTTGTCGAGTGTGATCTTAGATAGATGTACCCACTTATGTATGTTCCTCTATGAGTGTACTTAGGATTTGTTGTTGATTTGAGTGTAATGGTGCTGCCAGACGCAAAGCTCACATCAAAAGTTAATGTACAGCGCATCATCTTTTCTACCGACACACGACGCTATCAAATATTTCTTCCTATGGTAGGAGAGGGGGTCAGTTGAATTCGAGAGCGGCCGAGGAACATAATTTCATCTGTCAAAGTGACAACTTTACTTACTGACAGCTTGAGCACGTTTTCGAAATGGATGATACTTGTCGCCTATTGCTGGATCTGTTGGACAGCTCATCCTCAGATGATGATGCCGCCAACTATATAATTATAAATGCTATTTATAAACTGTTTAGATTTTAAACAATCTGCGCGTAAATAGCGCATTTTCACATAACCTGACATAACCTCTCCGTCGAATCGACGAAAGCGACATATAATAAATTATTGTAAAATAAGCTCACGTCGATTTCTAAAAATGTCGAAGGCAAAGGCGGCAAGGACCAACACCAGGGCAGGGAACGAGAAGAGAGCACGAGAGCTGACGAGAGCAAACCAGATTACCCAGTAAAACAATTGAAAACAATCAACAAACGAACAAACTAGAAGCTTCTCTATGTAGGTTTCGGGCCGTCCAACTTTATCAAAAAACCGAATGATATTACCAAATAAACATACTGAGTTAAAAATATGATTAATTTTGAAAGGGCGAAAATTTGTTTACTTCAAATTCAAATATTGATTATATTTATATTTTAAATATATGTTAAGTATGTTTGCCAAATAAAGTTTTTTTATGTTTCTAAATTTACTAGCACACATGACGATATGAGCTAACATAATAAATAAGAAATGCATTATTAGGCTGCTTATGTCATGGCTGTCAAAGGGAACACGGAACTTAGTTGGTAGCTCCGTAATTAAAATGACCCCCTCTCCTTTTTACGGCGGAGAGGGGGACGCATAACTTTTCAAATATCGCGTCGGGAGCGGTTACGTAAAATAAATTCGGTTAGCGAAGTTCAGAACCACACTTATAGCGCGTTATCTTTTTACGTGTGTCGGGTCTGTATGGGATTGTATGGCGAGCGCTATTGTGCTTTATATTATCTGTTGATGTGAGCTTTGCGTGTGGCTGCACCATTATGCTAATAGAAGCCTTGTATAGGAGCTCAACAAAATATTTTAAATCCAATCACTTGATTTGATCATCTGCTACTAGAGGATGTTTGTTTTCGGTAATCTGGTTACGATACTGGAAGCGAAAAGTATTATTTGATGTAGACACAAGATAAGTTACTTGAGACAAATACTAAGCAGTTTTAGATAAGTATTGCACTATTTAATGTTTTGAAAGAATTGCTTTTGCAATAGGTACTAATAGATGGTAACGAGGAAGGACTGTTATGTAAGTAGGTAACAAACCGAATTTTAACAAAGCATTGCACAAATAGCAATTACACGGTACTTTAAAACCAAATAATTGACAAAATAAATGGTGATTTTAATGAGTCAGATAACATAAAAAACAAATAAAAGATTTTTTTAGGCAGCGGTTATTGGACTTGTCATTCCAACAGATTCGTTCCATCAGATGGATTCTAAATATAAGTTTTGTCACTTGAACGTTCGACAAATTCTTGGTATTTGAATCACTCACGATGCAACATTTCGTTTAATTTATTTAGACGCCTGGTGCTATTGTCTTCTAATGAAATATCAATATTGAGCTTAGTTGAAGAATCCATTGATGGCTCATTTAAGTCACAACAACGATACATAAATTCATGAACAGAATGACTTGGGAGAATTAATTCCTTTTATTGGGTGACACAGTTAAAACGTCAATATTATTCTGGTGTCGTCTCCTATAGGAGGTAGGCTATCATCTCGGGAATTTCATCCAGCAAACATCACTCCTAACAGAGTAGGTTTCGAAGTTATAATTAGTCATCACTCCTTTCTCTACTACTTCCAGCATTGATGCATTCCAGCCTTTAATCTTCTCCTTGGATAATCACTTAACTCCAATTAAATTTCAAACCATATTATAGAGATCTCTAAAGTGTCATGTGAAAGATATTATCTTATAAATATTACCTTCGAACACATATATTCTTTATTCTTTGAATGTCTATCTCTCCGGCGCTAGTAAAAACCTCAATTATTGTATTAGGTATAATGAGCGCCTTGGTTTCTTGGCTACTGCTCAGCGCTACTCTATCTTTGTCATAAATGAACATTTAAATTAAGAATTTACTGGAAACATAAAGAGTGTTTTGTTACTTGTTTACAATTTTTTGTTGTTGTTTTGTTTTACATTAGCTCCATCATTAGGAAATTATTTTAGGGAGAGAAAGGAGAGAAAGTTCTGGGAATGAAAAGAGAATGAGGGGTAGGTGGGAATCTGGGGTTCAATGTGTCCAGGAGTGACTGACGTTTAAATCCATCCCACCACTGCGGTGCAAGGCGATGGGTCGAGGGAGAGTCCGGCTGGAGAGGTCAAAAGGTCTCCCTCAACCAGTGTCTCCCGATCCGATCATCCACAGAGTAGGTGGGCAAACTCAGCAGCCGTTGTTATCCAATAAATAGGTTCCGGGGCGACGGTACCCATACCCGCCTCCTAAATAGTTTTTTTGTGAGAAAATAACGGTATTGTAATGTCATTGGTTAAATCATGAATTTTACTCTTTTCACACCCAATATCGCAGAGTTTGTCCATTCGATGAATAATTTCTAAATTTACCTTCAGGGTTCAGCGTGTTCGTCTAATCCACAACTATTTAAATTCTATGGAGTTTAACGGGTTGTGAATTTGTTTAAAACATATAGAAGGTTTAGAGATAACTTCATTAAAACGGTCGGTGGCTGAGTTGACATCGCGGTTGGGTCCCACCCGGGTGTAGTGTGTTCAATTCCTCGGCAGTCCTCCTAGTAGAAGATTTTCAAATATCGTAAGGTTATTCGTAACCCGGGAATTTTAAAAATGAAAAAAAAAATCTGGCGGAAATAATAATAATAATTTTAAAAAATCGTAGCATTATGAATAATTTATTTGAGAGTCCATAAAAATATCACATTATTATATATATACATATTATCAAATCAGTTTATTTCGCTATAATCGTTAAAATATTATAAGCGTCATAAATTTTGCGACTTGCAAGAATTTAACATGAACTTCAGAGACGCGGGAAATTTAACTGCGTTACCCGATATAATAAAGCAAATGCACAGCAGGGACAACAAAGAATTTAAATATAGAATACCTACCGAAGAGTCCTTTTTCAAACTGTTTGATGCATGTTCATAACCGGTCCGCGATTACTCCTTCCTCTTTGCGCCGCAGGAATATGCACGGACTCGACTGACTCGACTCGGGTAAGGGAAGGTACCTAAATACCTGCGTTTCTGATGGCAATATAGTTCGAGTATTTGCAGTTGCATGATTTTTACCACCCGTAATGACGATTTATTCGGCAGCGAAATTAAAAAAAAATATTAGACCCTTCAATGAAATACTGAATGGAGAAACAGTCCATTATTTTCTCCCCTATTATAATGTGGTCGTAAGTATAACCAAATACCCTGAAATATTAATAATAAGTCCGACCCCAGTAAAATATTGGCAGTATTTATTTGAATTGGCTGGCAACCTTAGACGTTATAGGCGCTAGTGTGTAGGTATCTACCTACGAATAACCCGGCTATATAGAATTCTTTCTACTACAACCATCGTAAGCGGAAAATTTTGCTTGTGCAATGATAAATGATTTATATTGGCAGAGGACTGAACCAGACGCTTTGGACTAACCGGTTAATATTGAGGAATACACATGCCGAAAATGTGTATATTCTTATTTGGCCTTATATCACCACCAATGTAGGTAATAGGCATACATAATGCTTGGCAAACGGAATTTAGAACCGGACGATTTTAACTCAAAAGTGTTTTTTTTTTTATTTTGTGAAAAAATTTATAGTAAAAAAAAAAGTTACGTAAAGGAATCTGTCACAGATAATCTTAGCAAAAATATATTTTTTTTATATGCGTTCAAATCAAATCTCATTATTTAATCATTTTTTTTAATAAACGCTTATATTTTTTTAAGTAATTAAGACATTTATTTTTATTATACTGAAGCGAAACAGTAGAAAAAGTTTTAATTTATTCAAAGCATAATTTTTGAATTCATAATGTGAACCGATTCGTAAAAAAAATGATTTCACATAGTAAGCATTCAAAGACGGTTTGAAAGGAAGATATGTAAATACGAATGTTAGAGAGAGCGCTAATATTAAAAAAATATATATAATAATTAAGAGAAAATGGTGAAAATATTTAATAAAACACGACCGTTTGAAATAGAACAAAAATCTCTCGACAAATGCTTTAGTTGCATTTAACCCTTCCCATACGGTAATAAAAAATTCCCTGAGCTCCGGTGCTATGTACTCAGTATACAGGTATTTTTTTCATTTTTAAGTTGGATAAAAACGAATAGTTTATTGGATTCATGGACATAAGTAAAATATTATGTATTAGTGCTGGAAACGAGGAATAAACATCGGCTCCGCACAAAATGCATAATTACAGCCGGCAGACGTCTGATTATAAAACCATTTTTCGTCTAAATATTGTATTCTGTTGCGATAAATACTTGTATTTTAATTATTTTATCCAATTCATAAATGTAGTATTGAGGAACACCTAATAGAAGAATTTTGTGTTTATGTGCGAGGTGCTGAAATAATTATAGTCGCTTCAAATCAGTACACAGCACCGGCAAGGAAGGGTTAAAGATACACTGATTGTGGATTTTTTAATGCCTATAACATATTAAATAACAGAGCAAAAAGTATTTTAAATAATTTTCGGAGTTTTTTTCTATCGAGGGAATTTCATATGGGCATAACAAATGTATAGATATTATCTTCAAAAATTACATATATTTTTTTGTAACTTAAAAACTTAAAGAGTTAATGAGAAACTTGTAAAAAATCGGTAGAAATTGGGTATGTGGGGGCCCTTAAAGGTTATTAAAATTACTCACGGGTGCTATTTAAGTAGGAATTCCGAGTGAACATGCATTAAATTAAAAATTGTACCTAACATGCTAGTAAAAAGTCTACACATAAATAAAACATTTTGGCAGATACCTGTCTTTAGATACGACCCAAAATAAATAAAATTGTTGAAAATAAGCAATGACCATTAAAACCCTAGCTTTTAAATTATCTTTATCACGTTTCCTACTAACATCTCTTCAATAGTTCATTTATAAAGCCAATGAAAATCGTTTAAACCAAATGTGGGTAACACACTTACAGCTATAATCATAAATTGATTGAACCAATAATGAATGGATGAAATAACGATGATTAATTGTTGTTAAATTTCAAAGGATTTATTCACCAATCATTTAAATTCTAAAAACTATACATGATTACAGTCTTAATTAAAAACATCACACGGAGAAAACTTAATGATATGAAATATTGTTCATTTATTTAAAATCTGGTCAAATGTTTCGTTTTACTAAACAACGGGACTAGAGGCCGTAGAGAGGGAGTAAAGCACGAATATGTTATAAGGAAGTAGGTACCTACCTATGCAAATAATTGTGTAAAAAGTGTTAATAATGCACAATCAAATTAATAATAAAATTATAATCATAATCAGGATCCAAAAACGACACAACGGTGGCGTCTTTTCTTGTAATTTAAAATAATATTATTACGTTGGAAGGAAACAAGAAACAAGTTTCAGTTTCCCGCCATAAAGTGCCGATCCGAAGAATTTTTTACTCTGGCTAACTTTACCATGCTCAGAGCAACAGGCTCTGCTGTGGCGCTAAAAAATTGGATCCACGTTGTTTCAACTGCGCAGGCGCAGACTGTGGAAAAGGCGGGGCTTCAGTGCAATGTTGCTAGCGAGGAGAATATTCCCGACGTTAAGGATAAATGCTTTAACTTTTAAATTAACCGTCTGCTTTGGAAATAAAAAAAGTACTTCAATAATTGAATAGCGCCGTTTTTGTAAAACGTATCAACTCAAGAGTGCTTTACAAATACCAATACATAGGATCTTACTCTTTACTAATTATTATTGAAAACCGATTGGTTAATACGCACCACACAGACATTAATCACACTTTGTAGCATTCCGGTTTTGCTAACCTAGTACGATATTGAACTAAAATATTTTTGTTAAAGACAACTTACAAGAGCGACCCTGTTTGACCAGCATAAAGCCAGGGTAGCAATGTCACCACCCGGTTGGGCAGCGTTATTAGGAGGGTTAATATAGGAGCTGTAGAAAGGGATTTATTAATACGGGTCTTGAAGAGACCCGAATTATATGAAGGAGGATAAACAGATCCCTGTAACTGGCTCCACATGCCAGCCGTCTTATGAGTAGGTACTTAAATACCTACCTACTTTATGATAAATCAAAAATATTTTATGTTACATTTTTTTTTAAATTTCAAATAAGGGATTGTACAATTTGTCCAAAGAAATGTAACTATCTCAATGACAATTCTTTAAAACATTCTTCAAGCAGGTAGTAGGTAGGTAAGTTTTATTAAAGGTAGCTATATAGTCAAAGTGAGGCTTGCTTGAATGATAAAGTGGATATAGCTGATATTCGAAAAAGCAAACGTCAATGAAAATTATGTTTTTTAACTTTCTTCAAGCCCGTTAACATTTTTTAAAATTATTTTTATTTCTTGCTAGTGCAATCCCGATGAGTTACAAAACTAAGACGGGAGGAACTTACAATACGTATGTGGGAGGTAATGAGTACAAATTAACATTGGTATTTTGATATCAAAATTATAAGTTCCACCTAGAAAAGAGCGCAAAAATCTAAAAAATAGAAAATAGAAAATAAATAAAATAAGTTTCGTATACATAAAAGTACATTGTTTATTCAGATTTGACAGCTTGTAGCAGGAATCACAATCATGAGAACTATTATAAAAAATATTCTTAAAATCTTCTAAAATCAGAATCCCAACTTTCACAGAATAAAATGCAGTTAAAATGTGGGGAAAATGTTTGTATGGGTACTGGCAGCACTGATAGTTAATGCCAGTTTTAGTTTTATGGATGGCCGTTGTTATGTTGTCATACCATACGGGCTCTCTGTTTTCGCTTCTGTCATGTTTGTGACTTTTACAGCTTTTAAAACAGTTTAAACTTATTAAATCGACGCGCAAGTGCATAACCATTAAGTGTTTTTAGTTAAATACAAGTGTTTAGTGATAGGTGACAAGTTATAAACAGTTTGGTGAAGTTTGACAAAAGTTTTTTCGGATGGGAGTGGTATATGCCATGCCGCAATCCTTTTTTACCATCCGAATCCAAAAAGAAAAGTACCTTCAAGAGTGTTTTTAATGTTTCTAAATCGAGTTCAAGGATTTGAAAACTAACCATGGAGACTCCATTTATCGGTGAGTTGGTGAAAAATACTAGATAAAAAGATTGAATCCACAGGTTGTTTACTTTTTACCGGCTACGCATAGTTGCTTGATAATGATGATTTTCTTACGTACGTATGTATTTTCGCATACAAGAAACATAACTCAACGTTTACCTTCGTCTCTGCACAGCCTAGTATTTGAGATTATTTAATGTACTTAGGTTTTGTTTTCTCGATTTTAATTCAAATTGAAAGGCTAATAAAATTGCAATAATATTGTTTCGTACCTACGTCCTTCAAGTTCGAGAAAGTATCGGCGTAGGTTTGATCCCAATGAACAATACATTTTTAGCACATTCATTTGTGTTAGATGAATTTAAAATTATCATTATTTAAAACCAATCTTTATTCAACGATATCTTACATGTATAAATAACCGTCCAAAACAAATTCATTGGAAATAATAGGTCCCTACCTACCTACCTACCCATTTATTAACGATTCATACCAAATTCAAATGATTAAAATGTTCATAAATTGTGTTTTTTCATTGTAAAAAATGGATGTTATTATTTTTCTTAGTTGATTCTGTCACGATATTATGTTTTTACATTTCGCTCTTTAATCTGTTCTCCATTGAATTACAATATTAAATATTTGATGAGATCATCTATCAACTCTGAAGGTTGAATGTTCATATAGAAAATTATTCCAGAAAATCATTAAAAACATTTTTGTGGTTTTCTGCAAACTAAAAATGATTATATTTGAAATTTCTATAGCACGTGGTTGTATAAATGTCACATTTTATCTGTGTGCAAATAATATGACATCGTGATTACGAAGGTTAGGTTCATATTGTTAAGACTTTTTATATTTAGTTGGAATAAGTCAACCAGAATACAATTCTCTTGTCTAATATCATTACATTTTGTAACTTATTACAATGTACATCCACAAGAAACAAGAAAAGTTTAATAAATAATAATGTCTTGTAAAAAATTAACCGAAATGCATGGTTTTAATATATTCTGAATGACATAAATTATTAGAATTATTGAAAAAAAATTTAGGGGAGGAATGCAGATCACGCCAAACTCTGGGAATTGAATAAAAATGCACTATCTAGATGAAAAAAGTGTGTAGAAATTCATTAAAAAAATAATTAAGGCGCGGAAGAATAAATTGAGGGAGATACAGCCGATCAAAATTTAATAAATTGCACTTCGCGATCTGATATTATCACCATATTCGGACAGTCCGCCGCCATATTTTGTCACGAAAATCAAATTAAAAACTTTTAATACTTTTGAAATTTCAGTAGTGCCATCCAAAAAATAAAAAGTGTTGCCATATAATAATATCAATGCATGGAAAATTCTGAAAATTAAATATCATTTGCCAGATTGGTAGTTTATTATTTAAAATCTTGTAAATACTTAATTTATGTATATATATATAACCTAACCTAACTGTGATTTTCTATAACAAAAAAATGACCCTTTAATAACGCCCACTCGCGTCCCCTTTAGAGTTTTATCTCAGTTTTCAAGTAGTTTGTGGGCTACCCTAGGTTTGTATAGACGGTTTGTGATTTAATACTAATACCTTTTTTCCATGTTATTTCCTGTTACACAAAATTGCCCCTTTAATAACGCCTGCTCGCGTCCCCTTTAGAGTTATATCCCAGTTTTCAAGTAGTTTGTGGGCTACGCTAGGTTTGTATAGACTGGTTTGTGATTTAATTCTAATACCTTTTTCCCATGTTCTTCTGCCTACTCTAACCCAAACTAAACACCTAACCTATTTTGTAAAAAAATATTATTATTATATGGCAACACTTTTCTTTTTTTGGTTGGCACTACAGAAATTTCAAAAGTAAATAGTTGCTAATTTGATTTTCTTAAGTCATAATTGATAAATAAAACATGGTTCCTATGTATCGCGTACGAAGTTTCAAAACCCTATAACTCAGTTAATAGTGCCGACCTCCACCTAATTCTTTCAGATTCGGATTCCCGAGCCCTAAATTAGTCTAAATCAAGTTCAATTTCGGTTATACTCCCATAAACCGAATATTACCCTCAGATCGCGAAGTGCAATTTTATTAAACTTTGATCGGCTGTATCTCCCTCAATTTATTCTTCCGCGCCTTAATTCTTTTTTTAATGAGTTTCTACACACTTTTCTCATCTAGAAAGTGCATTTTTATTCAATTCCCAGAGTTTGGCGTGATCTGCATTTCACCCAAATTTAGAATAGGTACCAATTTGTCATACAAAACAACAAGATTTTATCGTTCCAAAAAAATAACAAAATTCTAATATTATGATAACCCAGCCATACAAAGATTATTGATGCAATTTATTTATTTTCTAATATTACGTGAATTTGTGCATATTAGCTTGTACTTGATTTTTTACTATTCCTTATTCCTTTCCAAGTATAGCTTGTTATTTTGAATCCAAAGATCGTGGGCTCGATTCCCGGCATACGCCAAAATATTAAATTAAATTAGTATATTAAAATTAATTACATAATTAAATTTGCGTAAAATAATACGTAGATTTTTATACTGGCAGTACGTTCCAGATTATTTTCAGAATAGCCCTGGTGAAAGCCAACGTGAAGAATCAAAACGTTGCTTGAAATGGCTTTAGCTTTATTTCGTGAACAGATCTGAATAGCCAGATACTTCCCAACCATCCTCCTCCCCAATCTACTCACACTCCTCCATAGTTCCACTGGCTCCGCACAGTTTGGACTCTCGGGCAAAAGAAAACAAAACTTACAATTTAAACTTTTTAATCTTGTATTTATTTGACTTGAGATTTTCACGGTCAAAAGTTTTATCGCGATTAGTTTTTGGGTTATTATAACGTATTGCTGTAACGTCATCAGATGTAGGCAGACTGATGGAACCTAAGCGCAAGCCAAATACTAATTTTGGTGATCGCGCTTTCGGAGTATCTGGGCCGAAGCCTTGGAAAAAGCTCCCCTCGGAACTAAGATCTATAACAAGTCCAACAGAATTCACTTCTAAACTAAAAACTTACCTTTTTAAGCTGTCATACCCTTAAATTAAATATACCATTCCTGAGAGATTTTATTTTTAATTTTATATAATTTAATTTTCCGATTAACTCCTACACCCTGTATCTAAATTTCGCTAATAAACAATTAGGTACCTACTGTTAATTAAGTGTTAATTTTAAGTGACCTACCAGGTAAGTATGGTACTGTATATCATCTACATATATAGTTAGTAATAAAATAGATCATTGTAGAAGTGTATTATACACGGTGTCCGGACACCGTGTATATTTGTACAGCGCCCTTGAGGTGATTTTGCACAAAAACGGCGCTATACAAATCATCCATATATTATTATTATTATTGCGCTTCCCCCTTCTTCAGCCAACGTTTCGTACAGCGTTACAGTGTCGATCATCAGGGCAGATGTGTAGATTGTGGTGTTGTGATTGTATGTAGAAATGATAACGTGTTGTGCCCGTTAATCCTCTTCAGCGTAATAATTAGTGAAATTAATGTGGTTTTCTGCGTTTAGTTTTGGTGTAGCCGTCAAGTACCGGATACCAAGAACTATCAAACTAAGCCCCGTCGTCGTCTTGTATTTATTTGTATAAATATTATGAATGGCATAATCGTACCGTCAATAAATTCATATCATATTCTACCACCTACGCTAAAAATCCCTAACCGTAACTATTGACTAATTATAAGATTACAGATAATATAGATAGGTATGTTTATAAAGAGCTAGTGTAAACATGGCCGTGTTGGGTGTCAAATTTCTCTTTTCTATCTCAAGAATTTCTTTCAGTATGAAATTGATATTACACTTAATTCTATCTTTAGATGGTGATAGTTATAGAGCGGCCGCTACACTACTCGCTTCGACGCTTCGACGAAGTCCTCGACGAAGTTAGCCGAAGTTCGAAGTGCGTGCCCACACACTCGTGCAACTTCGCGAGTAACTCAGTCCAACCAGTCAGTGATTGGTTTATTTATGCCGTGACGCTTCGAGTCCTTTGACTCGGGCGCATTTACCGACAACAATCGGAAGTCGGGCGAAGCGAAGCGAAGTTGCCCGAAGCGAAGCGAAGTTCGTGCCCACACTATCGTATTCGGTCAACTTCGATCAACTTCGCGAGTAGTGTAGCTGGGCTATAGCAATTTAAATGATTAGTTGTTATTTTATTTAACAATTTTAATTTTATCTACGCTGGTAGGTATGCAATAAACAAGATGGTGGTCCAGTAAAATGCGATGTATGGAGATCCTTCTATTAATAAAATTGCATCTATAGCGCAATTTTTGGATACATATTTCATCCCGAGTGCGTATTATATTCTGTGCAGACGTAAGTTTAGTGGCCGAGTGGTCCAAATCATCTAGCTAAACCATCGTTACACAAGCAACATTTTCAAGGTGGTAAAAGAGGAATGCAAATATTATCACACTAGCTGTACCCCGCCACGCGTTGCTGTCGCTCATTCATAATGTCTGTTAGATAGAGAATCAATAGCGGTTTTGCTTTTACGTCCAAAAGATGGTGTTGTTTTTTTTTAATCAGTATGTTTTTACCTGTCACAGGTGACATCTGTATATAAAAACACACGCGCATTCGAACGCAACGTTGTGTCAAAATTTCAAAGCAATCGGCGAAGAACTTGGAGATTTAAGATTTTGAACAAACGAACATTCAAAATGGGAATGTTCGTCTTTCTAAAAAAATTACTTCAGTAAAAATGACATACAAAATTTTAAATATATTAAATAAATTATGTGTAGTGAAGAAGAAATATTAACAAAAAACATTTTTTTAGTTTTTATTCGATCCTTATTAAAATTTTAAATGGTATTATAGACAGCCCTGATTTACTTAATCTAATTACATTCCAAATACCAATTAGAAGTACTCGTTAAAAAATTCTTTTTAATAACAACAATATAAGGACTGAGTCCTTTAGATACTCGCTTGTACCTAAGAGGAGATTGCACGCAGCTGGCAAAACTTTCTCAGAAATAGCAGCTGCACGGAATTTAGTTACAATAAGGCTATAATAACATATCTCGTTAATAAATATTTTTTATTGTTTTCTATTTTATAATTTCATTAACAAATTTTACTTCTTTAATAATGTTCTCCTAAATTATTGTATGTATCAAATGTTTATAAAAGCCCGTATAGGCGTATAAAATAAATAAATAAATACATAAATCTTTATATAAAATACTAACTTATTTATCTATTTTGATAGTAATAAAATTCAAAAAAAAAAATAAAAGCTAAGGATTAAAAAAAACAAGAAACACTTCTAACGCTACGTGTAAACACGACAAAATTTCCGCGAGCCGAGCCTCGAATTATCGGAAAGGAACTAAGCAACCGCAAGGGACGTTTCGTGTCATTTTCTGTTGCTTCGTCCCTTTTCCATAATTTGAGGCTTGGCTCGCGTTTCGGCTCGCAAATGTATACCCAGCAGGTGTTAGTTACGTTTTTTTTAATTAAAAAAATTTAATATTTATTTTAAATAGTTTAGTCCTTTCATTTAGTTATCAATCGTATCTTATAATATTAGGTTCAATAAGCATGCCACTCCCGCAGTACGTCACACGATACTGGCTATCAGGTAACGCAGAAGGTAGGTGCAACGCAGGTATTGTATGCATTTAGTCGATGATTGTATGCACTGAATACTCCTGCCTCTTGGTAAGGTGTATCAGCTGCATTCTGATGAACCTACCTTCTGCCTTCGTCGATAATTGAATTGCATTGCTCGTACCTAATGCAAACACTAATGGCTAATGGGCAATGGGTTACTAGCCGAGGGCTAGCGCAAATTCTATGTTGTCCATTAGAACTGATAGGAGACGATGTGTGCCAAAATGTGCACCAACAATTAACAAAGTCATAAGCCTGATCGCGCTAAAAGCGTGCTATAATCTCGTGGCTTTGCCTATTTCAGCATATTGCTCGTCATATATTCCCATTGGGATTATTTATTGGACAATTTGTATAGCGCCGCTTTTGTGAGATAACACCTCAGGAGCGCTTTACAGTTGATGCAGGTATTACAAACAATATAAATATTACAAAAATAAAGTGAAGTTAAGTTAAGTAAAATGAAGTACAGGAACAGGTGACACGAAGATAAAAGGTGGAGACTCTGCAGAAAGAATCCTAGGTGGTGAAGAAACTGGACCAGCTGCTGCAGCGAAAGAGTCCACCGCGTCCACCAACAGTGCCAGCACCACATATATACGATATGCTGAAATAGTCATGATGTGTACAGCGTAATCTGACAGCTCCAATATGTCTAAATTTAAACGATAAAAACTTTTGATTTCACCGGTTACCTAAGAAAATTCCAAAATAACCACCATTTCTAAATTGAAATGCTTATCTTTTGATGAATTAAATGGCTGAAATATGCTGACGAAAAAAGGCACAATGCACTAACGACCAAATGAGCTCATATATGTACTAACGTTTAAGAAGGCTGTAATGTGCATTACACATATACAAATGCATGTAATCCGATGTCTGTTTATCATCATCAGTTTCCCCCTTGACTTTTTTTTATTATTATCTTGTTTTCTCGATGTAAGCTATATTTTTAGATTATTGAATGCATAAGTTTAAGTTTAAGTACCTAGATGCAAACATATCTCACAGTTCAAAATACCCTCGTGTACATATTGTGATTCTTCTACTTTTGAAACGTTTACGTTGCCTACATAAATGACCAAATTACATTAGTATGTATTGGTTTGATGGTTTGGCGTCTTTATGGAAAAGATACAATTGTACTGCAAATTCTACTTCCCTTGGTCCTCTTCAAGACCCTGCTTTGTCGACAAACTACCGTACAAGCCAACCAGGAGGAAGAAACGTAAATAGGAAAATAATAAAATTACATCGGCCCTTATTTATAATCTCCATATATAGTATAATATAATATTTCTTATCCTTCCATACAATCCATTCAAGTGCCTCCAAGTAAGGCTTGGAACTCTATTCAAAAGTTTTAAATCGGTCACCAGTAAAAGTATGAAGCAAATTGCACGTAATTCGTAAGAAGTCGTTCGTCCAATGGTGTAAAATTTACATATAAATTTGGCCAATTGAGGCTCGACCAGTTTTTGCAATAAAAACGTTATATTTTATCACCACAGCGGGCAAAATTGAATACAATTTTAACCTCGCATGATATATTCACTAAATTAAGAATACTTAAATTGATTATTATTATTATCCTGGAATAAAGAATTTATTATTATTATTATTATTTAAATATTTCTTGGTTTCTACCTGGGTGTATTTTGAAAAGTCCAGCTTTTTATCCAAGCCATTTTCGCCTTACACGCAATATACAAAATACATTTTGCAGGCGTACCACGAGGGTCCATATTAGGACCTACCTTGTTTATTATACATATTATTACATTACGGCAACGGAATTGAATTTTTCTCCCGTAAACAGTATGTTTTTGCTCAAAATTAAATTAAATTAATAAAATCTCGTTATTTCTCCTTTGTTTAACCAACAAATATTGCATGCAGTTAGTTTTTTCCCTCTGACCTAGAAAAAAAGTACCAGTGTTATCTATTCTGAGGTTAATCTGCCAATCTGCTAAGTCAGTTCAGAACAGTAAATTGTTGGTACCAAATTGCTACCTTACGAGTCGGGTTATCTCGCAGAAGCTTCACCATATTAGTATGAATGAATCCATGAAACCGGTCCACCTAGAGATTGCAACAGATCTTCCGCCTACTCAAAGATCGCTGTGACTAGGCCAATACGAACCTTTTTTTCGTCTTCGCATTTCTTGCTGATTATGGAAAAATTTCAATATTGATTTAATCGATGTGGACGCGATTTAATCTACTCGGTACACTACACGAAGGCCATATTTTACAGGACAGTAATCCGTACAGAATTCTTTCTTGTTTTCTTTAACGAGTTGGAGGGATTTTCTCAGTTTCGCACTGGTGAAATACTACCATTTTATTTTCTGTTTTTGTTTATGTATTTTGTTACAGATGACACACATAAACTTCACTTTGACTTTGGTTCAAGGTTTTGCTTATGATAGCCTGCGATAAGCGAGCCCTAAGGGTCTGAGACAGAGGTGTGAAATCGTCGGATCACGACAATAGAAAGAATTTTTTTTTTTTATTTTTTTTGCTGGATTTTATTTAGGTATTGGAGCCAGGAAGGAGTCTGAAAGGGTCGAGAGGATGCACTAGGTGGCATGAAAGGCTGGGAGGTGACTGGAGAGACTAGGGTAGACTAGGATGAGGTGATTTTGCACAGCGGTGCTGCCAAGGTCTTTTATCTATGCGAGGATGTTGTGTCGGCGCTCTTTATTGGCAGCAGACACATGTCAGCGCTATATTAGCGGCGGACACATGCCTGAGCGGATGACGAGCCTCGTGCTGGCACAGTTGGTGGACGGGGTAGTCTCTCTCCCTGCAGCAGCTGGTACAGTTCCTTTGCTACCTAGGACTCTTGCAGCAGAGTCTCCATCTTCTGTCTTTGTCGAGCGTCACAGCGGTGCTGCCAAGGTTTGTTGTCTATGTGAGGATGTTGTGTCGGCGCTCTTTATTGGCAGCAGACACATGCCAGCGCTATATTGGCGGCAGACACATGCCTGAACGGATGACGAACCTCGTGCTGGCACAGTTGGTCTAAATAACAAATGTAGATCCTAGGAAATAAACTGTACAGCGCCCTTGAGGTGATTTTTCACAAAAACGGCGCTCTACAAATTATCCAATTATTATTATTATTAGATACGAAACGATGCTTGGAATGTCTTTGGTTATGTTTAGTTACCAGATCTGAATAAGCAGGTAGGTACTTTTATACCTACGTCTCTCCCATATCTTTTCCCACTCCACATCCTCACAAGTTTTCTCAAGTAGGGAGGTCATAATTCTACAGGATCCAGTTGGTCGGATATCGTAATTTAAAAAAAAAAATATTTGCGGTGTCTTATGACAAAACATTTACAGCTAGCAACCGATCGATAAAATGGACCTTAAATCTGCTAGTTTTTCGACATCGCAATTGATTCAAACCTCAGAGCCTTTGAATAGACATGCCTTAGTTTTTGACGGTCAATAGTCTTATTTTTGATTTTTTTTTAAATGCGCAACTCAATCAAATTCAGCTTAACATCGCAAAAAGGAACATAAGAACTTTGAATAGTTTCGTTACGTTTTTTTTTCCACCATTTGCTGATCGCGCCGCTCGTCTATACATTTTAACGCGCGTTATGCTACGTATACATCCGCGAGCCGAACTGCCGAACTGAACCGCAACTTATGGGAAAGAAACGAATCAAGCGCAAATGGCGCGAAACGCCGCTTGCCCTTGATTCGTTCATTTCCCGTAATTCGTGGTACGGTTCGCGTTCCGGTTCGCAAATGTATACTTAACCTTAATCTATCCCAATATGCGCATAACAAACTGTCAATATATTCGATTAATGGTTACGGTAAAGCTCGTCACAAGATAGTGAGTTTCCGATGCGCGAAAACTTTGCTTCAGGTTAAAAAAAGTACAACTTATATCACAGAACAACGTTTCAATTTCGTTCGAAAACAAGATAAATTAAATTCACTACAGAAGTTGCTCATTACGTAATTAATATCTATTCAAAATGAATTATTTAATTTAGGAATGAACGAATCGCAGCGTACCTATTATAACATACCACATTCCATGAAGTCATCCTTTTATAAATAACATCACATCGCCACAATGCTACGCCCAAAGCCACACCGTACTGCATTGATATTCATAGTTCCTTGCACTATCATCAACACTAATATCATCCTTCTAGAGCAGAGACATGGGTGATCTGTGATGACTGCTCGCAACAGTCAAACAGTCTGCCTCTCGAGTGCGGTTGTGAATAGTGTCACTTGTCATTAGCCCTTGATGTCTTGTGACGGGCAGGATGAAACCTAAGATGTACTAGTTATTGGATAGGCAGGTTGTTGGTGATGTAGATTTTAATTAAACAATATTGATTTGTACTAATCAGATCACCCAATAAGTACAGATTTTAATAAGTTCATATGCTTTATCGACGCTGGAATATTTTATTGGTGAGAAAATTAAATTAATAGCGTTGCTTGAAGCGATTATGTTAGATTGTAATGAGTACTGTGATATTACTCTTTTATTTCATTGGAAGGATTTCATCTAATGGAGAACAACTGCTGATACAGATAATAATTAAAATGTACAGTAAAATCTCCGCCTTCTTCTTCATTCTTTCCCGGGTTACGAATATTTTTTTTATTAATTTTCGGGAAATCGTCAGTTTACATTTAATCAGTTTGTACATAAAATATAGTAAAACA
The DNA here is from genome assembly GCF_061612785.1 of Hesperophylax consimilis. Taxonomy (NCBI): domain Eukaryota; kingdom Metazoa; phylum Arthropoda; class Insecta; order Trichoptera; family Limnephilidae; genus Hesperophylax; species Hesperophylax consimilis. The sequence continues at coordinate 16,216,880 of NC_142850.1, read as the reverse complement.
AAAACCAATTATGGATTGCCTCCTTGCGACTTTAACTGAGACAGCATAATATGGAATAAATTATTTAAATTTGTGAGAAATAAATATGAATTAAAAAATTTATACAATACAAAAGATTATATAAAACGAAAAATTTACAAAACAATACATTTATAGCCATGGAGAGAGGTTGTAGATATAAATCAAATCATAATAGAGATATAAACAATAGACATAAACATTATTCACAAACCATCAGAGAAATATTCTTTTATGGACCGCTTGTATTTGGTAATTGAAAACTCACGCAACGCAACTGAAAATATCAACCTTGGATAATACGCTATAGTAATTATTGCATAGTCTGTTCAGGCAATAATTCTGCTTAGACTTCGTTTTGCATTGATCCACCCTGAACAGAACATAAGAGAGTGTTGAACGCGCAGGTACATTGAATTGAATCTTATTTAGCAACTCTGGGCATTGAATATTATTGTAAACTACTTTATACAGGAATGGTGCATCCTTAAGATGGCTCCGTATTCTCAGCGAATCAATTTTAAAGTATGAAGCTGCCTCTGCATAATTATTAAATCTTACAAATGACTTGTAACAAATATAATTTAGGATTTTGTTTTGAATTGCTTCGATTTTGTTTATGTGGATAATATGACAATATATTGAAAATCCCCTAATACCACCACGGTAAGCGGAACATGTGGATTGTGTCGTGATAGAGGACTTAGTCAGCCGAGGAATTGAACTCACGACGCCTGGGTGGGACCCAAACGCGAAGTTCTATTATTATATTTTTCAATGTCCGCATATTAAATTATCCCTTTTGAGTTTTAAGATCTTCCTCGTACAACCTTTCTCACAAATTGCTCCCTTCCTAGAAATAAATTGTCACTTTTTATCTTTTTATAATCTTATAAATAGAATTAAGGACAGTTTTCCTCGTATTTGTACATTAAAGATTCTAACAGTAATAAAGGAAGCCGATGTCGCATTAGATGCGTTCTGAGAGTTGAGAGCGATATCGCATTAGATGTGTTCTGAGAGTTGAGAGCAGGTATCGGTGGAATAGAAGACAGAAAAGAGGAGGAAGTGAGAGATGGTTTATTGTGACGTGTTTTACGTAAGGTCCTGAGGAATGCACGTGTTCTGAAGACGAACGCTTTCGTCATCCATGATGAGCTGCACGTCGGGTCAGGGGTTGTCAATTCCGTCTGCTTTATTGTCATTTTTACTAATTATTCACATAACAAAGAAATCACAAATATATATTTGTGTATTTGCAAGTACTTTTTCTGTTCCCTTCTGCTGTTTTTTATCTCTCTTTTGTATCCTTTGCATTATAACCTATTTTTTATCTGCTACATATCTTTAAACTGAATTTATTTTATTTTTTATTTCTCATTCACGTGTGAACAATCTCTTAAAACCCTATATGATAAATACAAATAAATAATTTTTTTTTATTTTGTAATGTTAAATTTTCCAGTAGTACTCCACAAATCTTCATTCTTTTATCCACAGTTATTTAATTATTGAAGACAATACTAACGATTTTTAAACGAAAATTTGAAACAGAAAAATCAGAATAAGATACAGTCGCATTAAGGACATGTAATGTAGGACATCATTAATTAAATATTACAAATTGACGTTTTACTCATTAAGTTATTCCAAAAAACATTTATTTATGCTTTTTGTAATAAATCCGATTATTACTATTAATTTTAACTGTGGTTATGTTAATTTTTATTTGAGGAGGCCACGCCAAACCAATGCAAATAAACTCATAACTTTATATATATATAGTAATAATAATAATAATAATATGTGGATGATTTTTATAGCGCCGTTTTTGTGCAAAATCACCTCAAGGGCGCTGTACAAGTATATAATACATTTCTACTATGTTATTACTAACTACTATATATGAAGAGAATATACAGTACAATACTTACCTGGTAGGTCACTTGAGATTAACACTTAATTAACATTAACTAATTGTTTATTAGCGAAATTTAGATACAGGGTTTAGGACATAATCGTCTTCTTAAATGATTAATATTACAGTGATGGGGTAACCCTCAAAAGTTATCCCAATAAAATAAAAAAATAATATATTATATTTAATAAAAACACATGTCTAACTATCATCTTCACGTTTGCAATAATGTGTAGCTATTTTATTGTTGATATCTTGGCCCGATAATTGGCTATCCCGGTGTCAGTAAAGTCACGCATGCAATGCTCGTGGATTCTGCTCCTTGCACTTGTTTTGAATATCAAACAGGCCAAATTACCAGCGAAGAGAGTATCGCCTAAGATCAACATTTGCTGAATTATAATGCTAAGTTATGATAATATAAATATTACGTCTGCCGCAAATCTATTGAATACGTCTTTTATAAATCGACGTTTTTAACTTATCTAAATCCCCCGGGCAAAGTTCTTAAAATATACATAAAAAAGAAGGAAAAGTTCTTCTTCTAATGAAACATTTTTTTTGTCATTTAATGATACCTATCTCTCAAAGCTGTTATTAAATATTAATTTTATATAATTACAAACTAATTTGTCTAGCTCTGTTTTTGTGAAACACTCTCGGAAGGACGCTTTAAAAAACTGACCTTTGCTTGTAGTAAGGAAGTTGACTAATTTCATAGATTTTCTTAGAAAATTTGTTTAACTACAGTTAAACTACTAGTATTTATTGAATTATTCGGCGGTTAAAAATAAGCCGACGGAGGACAGGTGTGCCATGCACCTGACCTGCAATCGGAAGGTGCGGGATCAATTCCCGCCGGCGGCATTTATTTTTATCCGTAAGAATTTTTCAATTTATATTTGTGTTTTAGGCTAATAATTATTGCTTATAATAATTTGTTATCCTTTGTGCTTTGTATAAAATCTTGTCTTGTAGACATATGTTTACCTTTGATAAATATTAATTAACCACAGTTAACTAGTTTTTAATAGAGTTACGTTGTAACATCTCTTCATGAGCGACAGTGAGAAAGAGTGTTATTAGCGATACACATTTAATGGACAGTTCGCGAAGTAGATATTCTTAGAATCGCCCAGGTGAAAGACCACCATTCAGAATTGATGTGTTATTTGAAACCAAATTATCCGTGTTCGGTGACCAGAACTGAATGGCCAGGACTTTCTAATCTTTCCCCTCCCCATTCAGACTCCCAATGTACCCTAATTGGGGAGGCTATGGTGCAACTAGTAACGGGCTCTCCGAGACTTGTGCGGTTCATATAAAAATGTCGAATATTAAATATTTGGTTATTTATTAAACGTTTTGACAGGTTGGTTGGTCTGATCAACGCCGAAGCGATACGCTTCACAAATATTGATAAACGCACCTTTATCGATAAAATAATAATATCCGGGTATCGTTAGGTACGTTATTGACCTGCGGTGCGATCTACCCCTGAGCACTGTAGGCAGTGTAGGCGGCTTTCAACGGGTTAATTGCGCTGATGTTCCGATATGAAATCGCTCCATCATGGCTTCTGCTAAACCGCCCATAGCGGAGCGGAAGGTTGCTCATGGCAGGAAGGCTTTCAAGGCCTCCGATGAATGATAGATGTGTGATTTATCTATCTCGTTTTTCGAAGGTGTTGTAATATTTACTGTTAATAAATTAATTCCTATGCATCGTTAAATATTTTATCGTATTCGCACTTTATAAGAATTATCATAGATTTTTAGTGTGCGATTATTATCTATGTGTTTACACGGAGAAAAATATTTCCCATTAAAATATTGCTCATCGATTAAGAATCTCTTCAAAATATCCGTAATCCGGTCAAAAACGAAATTACAGGCCCTTAATTAATGAATTGATAGGTTTTCTGATAAACTTCTAGTAAAATACCAATTTGTTATCACGATGTCGGAACACGTGTTCATAAATGTCCTAAAATTTTTGCATTTCGTCATTTTATATTATCAAGACAGGCGCATTAACACGTGTTCTGATATTATTAAGAATTTAATAAAACATTATCAAACGGCCTGCAATATCGTTTTTAATCGGATTAAGAATTACTTGAATAGATTCTTAATAACTTACCAATACTCATTTTACTCCATGTAATTATGAATTCAGATGTCCGCCCTTCGCAAGAAATTATTAGCATAAAGATTCCCCCCTTTAGCGGATTTCAATTAAAGGCAAAATATTATTTTTTTAATGATACCTAAGTATCTACTTATAATATATTATTTTTTAGTAATCTAAATAGAAGGGTGGTCAGTTCAGCGTGAAGTCATTTCACAGGGAGGTGTCTAAGAACGCGTGACGTGGAGTGAGTGGTAATAACATCAAGTATAATATTATTATGGTCGACCCCTAACTGGTAATATTGCTAAACATTCCTTCAGACAAGTGCAAGAGTGCGATATCGTATCTGCACCGACAGATCTATGTAATAACTGGTTATGCTACTATGCTTTACGATCCCGATGTATGAACTGAACTGAAGGCTGTGAGAATCATTGGTGTTATCGTAATCGATGATTTGCTGTACGTTTATCAACAAACATTTTTTTATACAATTTCACTGGGATTTTTTTGCTTGAATTTTTATAATTTTTCCCTACCTACGAAAACGATAATTATATCAATAATACAAGGAGCAAACTTTCTGAAATAAAATATTGCTAATTTATTAAAAATTTGGTCAAATTATTCGTATTCCTGTTACAAACGGGATTGCAGGCCTTTAACGGATGAATTTACAGGTTTCCTAGCAAACCGTCGGCGTCGAGTGTCGTAACACGTGTTCAGAAAAAAATAATATTGTCGCATTTCGTCATCATATTTATCAGGAAAGGGCACCTGCTTGAACACACGTTCCGATATATTCTGAATTTACTAATATTTTATTAGGAAATGGATTGCATTCACGTTTTTAACATTATTTTAATAAATTAGCCGTACTATAAACTAATTATAAATGTTTTATGTATTGTCCTAATAAAATACTTTTCAATATACCTACGTTTCTTTCATTTTTTTTCGATGTAGCAATAAAAGATAATTTTGGATCGTTTCTAAATGCTGCTTCCTGTCTACGTCCGTTGTCGTTGTCATATATTGTTTCGCTTGATGAATTTACCAAATGTCTTCTTTTAGTCTTGTGAATATGAATCTATTTAATTTTTTATGCAAGGGAAATACGAGCATTTTGTCATACTGAACCTCTCGGCAAAGTAGCCAGGATATTTGAGAAATCTAAATTACGAAAATTCTTCTGTCCTATATCGTTTCGTATAACTCTGACACTTTTGTACTATTTACAGGGATAATTAATTGAAACGTCAAACTAATTATTATCTTGTATTTTTTTACACTTATGTATATATATTTTGACCCAACACCATCAATCATACTAATTTCTGTTGTGGGTCTGTCACTCTGTGAGTCATTGTAGCTCTAATTAAATGAACTCTGATTTGTTTTGAATTTGTGTATCAAAAATCTGATTGTGTCAATAATGTCTGCGATAAAGTACCTACCTATCATCAATCTAATATACTAATTTCGGGTGTCCGTGATGTGCGTTATTCCTGCATGAAATTATTCAAGTTCAATGAACTCAAATTTGTCAATTTTAAAATTGGAACTGATTGTGTGAAGATTTCTGACAAGCGTTAAAGCTCCTACTTATAAAGAAAATTATTTTATTTGGCATTTTAAAATTTGGAACGGATGTGTCAATATAAAACCACGATGAATAATGTAAGGAACAGCAACATATTATTATGTACATAATATAATTGTGGAGAAAGATGCAGGGATGCCTACATTTAAATAATAAATTTTAACTTAGAATAGTATGTGTAAATAATTCTCTTTACCTTTTGCAGTTTTTTAGATTCAAATTGATGCCGATATTCTAACGAACCCGCGCCTGTTTTGCATTAGAAGCACCTGTTTATAAATGTTGTATCCTGACATGATGCTTCACAACTAATTCAATGGATAATAAAAACTAAGAATGAAACAATACCAATAAAATTGACGTCATAAACCGTAAGTTGGCTTACGATGAAAACTTGACCATTATGTGAAAATATTGAGCAGAGATTGATTTGCAAAATATTAATAATTACGCACATGGCAATGTTATACTTAAATAAAAATAACAAGACAAATTTTTAAATCTTTGTTCGAGAAGATTTTTTAAAAATATTACAAAAATTGTTTTAATATTTGTTTCCTATCATCTAGCTCAATTTAATTTAAAATTAAAGTTTTTATAGTAAGTCGACCTAACGATGTGTAATAATTTGGTCCATGATGTATCTATATAGGTATATAGAAAATTATGTTATTTATTTTATTTTATTTATTTAAAAATAATACAAGATTTAAAATTATAACATTATGCAAAGTATTTTAAAAAGGTGAGCTCCAGGGGCTCGTGTTTATGGGAGGAGTAAGGATATACAAAAATAAAATAATTATTAAAAGGCGATTACATATGTACGCATAAAATCCTCGAACTAATTTGACTTACAACAATAACTTACTTCTATGTTACCTGGTTGTACCTGTACCTAAAGAGTTTTGTTTTTTTTTTTAATTTTATTTATGTTTTTTTTTAATATAGTGGTTAACTAATCACTGTAGGCTTTTTATATTTTTACATGTCTTATCACTGACAACACCGTCAAAACCCAAAACATTTTTTTTTTTAAATGTAAGCTTGTTAGTTGAAAGTCTCTAACTTTAAGCCACAGTTGTAAATATGTATAATAATTATTTATTGTTTTTGTGTTTAATTCGTAGAACTCCATTTAATTTTTTTATAAATTTAATTTAGATTAAATTTGATAATATTATTATTAAGTTCTGCAAGTGTTTTAGTTTTTTATTATTGTGACAGCTGTTTCGGCTTACAAGGCCATTTTCAAACTGTGGTTAGTCCACATTGAGACGACGTTTTTATACTATTTCAAATGTAAATTTTGAAGGTGCATACATTGATTACACCGACGACATGATCTATTGTTGGTTAAACCAATCTATGTTTTCCCCTCAGTAAATGGTAATGGGTTCTTAATTATTTACTAATGACTTTATTGCTATGAATTATTTGGGTGCATTATACTGCTTGGGTTTTGTGAAAATACTGAGAAGTGGTGAGTAAATTATTTTCCGTACTTTATTAATTAGTGTTAAATTTGGGTCATTCGTTCGTTTATTGATTTCTAATTGTTCAAGTAAATTTAATCTAATGCCCTTTTTTTCTATATGCAATGGTTTAGGACCCTTGTTGTTAAGTGGGGTATGATTATTAACCAAGAGATGTTCTGCGAATTTTGAGGATGTAATATGTAATAATAAAAACACATCCTCAAAATTCACAAATCAACAGTTTTATTTCGAGATTGATGAAATTTTGTACACTTGATCTTAAAAACTGGAGGAAGGTCACTTTCTACGTGAGATGTTGAAAAACCACCCCACCCCCTTTTCCCATCCCTTAAAGCCGAATTTTGATATTTGTATGACACTTTGGACACTTTTGACGTTCGAAATTTAATGACGAGGAAAATTACTGTCTTCATCTGATTTCGAAAAACTTTGTGAAAGAAAGCCTCTGCGGAATTCAGTTAGTATTTAGTTATTTTGATAAAGCAATCATTATTTTGAGAAATCGCCTTTCTTGAAAAAATTAATAATTAATGCAGAGCAGGTACTGAGTACTACTACTGACATAAATACTAGATAACTACATACTGCTTATACATATATTATTAGACCCGGCACTTATCTGATAAGATTTTTATTTCCGTAGCGTAATTGTTCAGAGTGTTGATATCAATCATAATATCAATAACTTTGAAATGAAAATCCACTTTAATAATGTCTTATCTCGCCGTCTGTCTAACTAAACTTATGTATAAAACTTTTATTGGTGTGTAAAAGATAATTTTTCGTGCATCAAGAGCGCGTGAGAAATTTTTGGATTCTAGATACTGATGACGGCCTCTGCGGTCGAGGGGTAAGGCTCGCGACCAGACTAATTATATTTGATTAATTTGTTATTTCGTAATTTAATATAATATTTGGTATATTTGTGGCTAACTCCATTAATGGAGGACTGAACGCAGTTGGCGCTAACAAAAAATTGTCCAAAGAAGCGAAGTTAGCAGTCCACAATGGAGTGCTGGTACCTACCCTGATGGATGGAAGTAAGGCATGGAACTGGCAAATAAAGGATGAAAGTAGATTGAATGCTGTTGAAATGAGATCCCTGAGGCGTATGTGTGGTAAAACCATGTATGATCGTGTGAGGAATGTGGAGATCCGCAAAGAGTGCAAGGCTGATGTAAGCGTAATGAGTAAGATCAAGAAAGGGACGCTTAGATGGTTTGGGCATGTAGAGCGAATGAGCGAAGAAAGGAGTGTAAGGAGAATATACGATGCAAATGTGAATGGTAGCAGAAGTCGGGGACGCCCGAGGAAGACATGGCACGACCAAGTGAATCAGATACTTGAGTTGGGCCATGTGAAGAGTCAGAACAATAGAAGAGTATGTATGAGACGATGTATGAATGTGAATGAGGCAAGGAGTGTGTGCCAAGTCCGAGTTGTTTGGCGGTCCGTCCTCTCTGCCTACCCCTGCGGGGAAACGGCGTGATGGTTAGTAAGTTAGTTTAGTTCCAAAGTGGAAAATACCGAGTATCAGCCTGGTGTAAGACCACCATTTAGAATTTAAACGTTGCTTGAAATTGCTTTAGATTGTTTTATTTTTATTTTAAATTTTTTTTCGTGACCATATTTGAGTAGCCTGATACATCCCTACCTTCTTTTTTCCAATCTTCTTTCCCACCCCACTACCTTCAGCCTCGCAACACATCCCAATAAAGGATGCCATAGTCTCAGTGGCTCCGTACTCTTGTGCGGTATACACATCTAAAAAAAATCTTACTTCGGTCTTGCCACTCTCCGTTGTAAACTCTGTCTTTCTGTCACATGTTGTAAGTTGTTCGTTAGAAAGAGGGAGATGTTATAATGGTGCTATCAGCGGTACACCTACAAATGGGTATCCATGTATCATCATGGACGTATCTGCCGCATCGTACTGGCGTATCGTGTCGTGGTGTATGTAGGCACACTCTTTATCTCTGATCAAATAATGATTGCTGATAGAGGAGATTCTGATAGTAGGCAACCGTTTACATTGAAGGTAGGCACTTGATAGTCCAACTCCGTGGATATTTTCTTAGATGTTTAAACTTTTTGAAGGTTCGGTTTTACCATACTTGGCTACTTATCTAACTAGTCCACTTTAAAATAGTGTCGGTTAAAGTGCTCACGGGATCAAAGAATCTACGACATTTTGCGCATTCCATAATCGGCCGCCGGTTCACCCTTACATTTTGCACTACCGATATTTTCTTAGAAATAGGGTCAAGTAATTTTGTTACGACAAAGGACCCACTTCAGTTTTCAGACGGGTATTACTAAATTATTGTCCAGTAGTATCCTTCTAATTAGCCCAGGCAGTAAGAAAGTCCTGTTCCTAGAATTAACTTCTCCCAAATCACACCTTATCGTTTTACCAGATATTATATACATTCAAATTGATAATATTTGTTGTAGGTACTTATGGCCTATTTTAAATTAGTACAGGAAAATCACTTTAGAGCGCACGTTTGAATATCAAGTCAAACTGGTTAAAACTAGTTTGAAACATCCGCCAGTAGTCCCCTTTTACCCCGTTATAGTCATAATCCTTACAACACAAGCAAGAATCTCTTTATTTTGAATATTTCTGCACCTACCCGTACTATTTACTTTTATTATTATTGTTATTAACTCACCTTCTCGTATCCAGCGAAAATAAAAATTAGCTGCTTTCTGCATAACTATGTTCAACTTATTCGTACCCGAAAACAAAACAATGTCCTGTTCAGTTCAGGAATTCCATGGCAAAACAAAATAAATTCTGGCGCAACATAGCACATAGCATGACAGGAGAATTGATTATGATTATCTGTGAATTCATGTTTCGGAACAAAATATGTTATGGCGCAAAATAGCACAAAGCATGACAGGATAATTAAATATGTATTGTGAATTCATGTTTCAGAACAAAATATGTTTTGGCGCCACATAATACATAGCATAGCATGACAGGAGGATGTTTCAGATCAACTAAGTAATTAATTCAAATATTTTTATCACTTCTTTTATTAATAATTCATTGTACACAAGAATATACAAACAGCGTAACATTTCTCTCATTGTAACGTAATAACTACTGTGAAATCAATAAGTTACATTTTGTGTTAAATGCTGTCACGGTGACACGGTCTGATGGCGCTAATTATTCACAACACAAAATTAAATATGACTTAACTTTTAACACGGATGCAGTCACAATATAACACGGGCGGGCAGGTACCCATCACCGTGTAACCCCATCATCACTGCGAGCCAGTGGCGGTTCGTGGCCAATCTCATTGGGAGTTCAATCGGTGAGTGACGAGGTAAAAAAAAAACTCTCAGCTAAATGAAAAAAAAAATATTTTGGCACTTTCCATATTATACATATTTTTTCCTAGATCTAAAGAATTACACGTCACATCACTGCACTAGACTACAAAAATAACTTTTTTCGAAATTCCGTTGCCCTTTTCCCACCAAAAAATATTTTTTCATATTATTTTCTCCTTAAAAACAATTCAACTTTTGTACCTGAAAACCTCCTAAAAAGATCGTCCCGAAGTTTGTGCACTTTACTCCCGGATACCCTGTATACATTTCGGCGATTCAAAAACGTCTGTTGTTAAAAAATATAAATAATGTCGTAGGTTACAAAAAATCATTTTAAAAACGAAATCAAAATTTATGCTAGAAACTGTTATTTTTTTTAACATAAAAAGTAACATCTTCAGTAATTAACTTATTTTTAAGAATTTAAAACAATTATGTTTTATATTTAGATGAGACATGAAGTGAAAAAATTGATTCCGCTTTTTTACATCCAACTGACCTCCAACCCTTCCAACGCTCTAACTAAAACTACTGAATTCAGTCAGCACCGCTTATCGCGTTCTTATAGTGGATCAAGTTTCGACGAGATATTAGTACGCAGTAGCGCATCTAATTGTAGTTCTACGCTTAATGGTGCTGCCACACGCAAAGCTCACATCAACAGATAATATAAAGCACAATAGCGCTCGCCATACAATCCCATACAGACCCGACACACGTAAAAAGATAACGCGCTATAAGTGTGGTTCTGAACTTCGCTAACCGAATTTATTTTACGTAACCGCTCCCGACGCGATATTTGAAAAGTTATGCGTCCCCCTCTCCGCCGTAAAAAAGAGAGGGGGTCATTTTAATTGCGGAGCTACCGACTAAGTTCCGTGTTCCCTTTGACAGCCATGACATAAGCAGCCTAATAATGCATTTCTTATTTATTATGTTAGCTCATATCGTCATGTGTGCTAGTAAATTTAGAAACATAAAAAAAACTTTATTTGCCAAACATACTCAACATATATTAAAAATATAAATATAATCAATATTTGAATTTGAAGTAAACAAATTTTCGCCCTTTCAAAATTAATCATATTTTTAACTCAGTATGTTTATATGGTAATATCATTCGGTTTTTTGATAAAGTTGGACGGCCTGATACCTACATAGAGAAGCTTCTAGTTTGTTCGTTTGTTGATTGCTCTCGTCAGCTCTCGTGCTCTCTTCTCGTTCCCTGCCCTGGTGTTGGTCCTTGCCGCCTTTGCCTTCGACATTTTTGGAAATCGACTTGAGCTTATTTTACAATAATTTATTATATGTCGCTTTCGTCGATCGGCGTGCGAACTGCGAATTTCCTGATTCGACGGAGAGGTTATGTCAGGTTATGTGAAAATGCGCTATTTACGCGCAGATTGTTTAAAATCTAAAAAGTTTATAAATAGCATTTATAATTATATAGTTGGCGGCATCATCATCTGAGGATGAGCTGTCCAACAGATCCAGCAATAGGCGACAAGTATCATCCATTTCGAAAACGTGCTCAAGCTGTCAGTAAGTAAAGTTGTCACTTTGACAGATGAAATTATGTTCCTCGGCCGCTCTCGAATTCAACTGACCCCCTCTCCTACCATAGGAAGAAATATTTGATAGCGTCGTGTGTCGGTAGAAAAGATGATGCGCTGTACATTAACTTTTGATGTGAGCTTTGCGTGTGGCAGCAGCTTTAAACAATCATTGAAATAATCTGTTGCTTCTAGCAAAATACTGTTCCGTACGAATTTGGTGTTACAAATCTCATAAGTGCTGCGCACTTAGGCAACTAGTAGATTCTCAAAGTTTGCAGATAAATTGCTCTGGTGCCACTAGTATGTTTTGTATGAATCTAAGTATTATTACAGAAGGTACCATAGGGGCTGATATTCATAACGCACTCATTTTGGTTTCATTTCGGACTCGCTCTTGGGCAGTAAGAACATTTAACTCGGATTTTGAATGGCGTGCTGTTTAAAGTTTGGTACAATTATAATACAAGTTTGTCTACATGGGAGTTCACTGCACAGAGATGCACTTGAGAGAAAACCGCCACTGTTACGGGTACCCATCGTTGCAGGTACCCGTTATTGCAGGTACCATCTTCGCTTACATTACAACCGCGCGGTGAGCAGCACTTTCATTTGCACCAGACAGCGGCAGTTTTACACGGCAGCGACATTCATCAGCGGTCCGTTAGCGGCAAGTGAAGTGGCAGTACACATAACGAGTTCCCGGCTAATTACTATGCAGTTCGCAAGCCCGTGGCCTCATTTGCATCTCCCGGCGTCAGGTGATAGAGGAAGTACAGAGCGCTAAGAAATTGATGCGTATTACCTACATAGTTTTGTTCACAGGAAGCAATTTTTCTCGTAAAACAGTCTCGCGCGTGTTTTGTTGGCTACTCGAGATGTTGTGTTTATTGTAGGTACTGATCGGAGACTGACAGCCGCATTTACCAAGCTAACTAACTGAGTGACTAAGGACTAGTTTTTTCACATAAATTTGAACAATTCACAAAAGATAAAAGGTAATTATCAAGTTCTGTAAAGGTTATATTCAAGTACTGTTTTTATATCATTATTGGCCAGTTATTTCCCACGACTGAACTTAAATAGATCTTTTACAGAACTTAAAAACAAACATTGTAATTAGATGATTCGTTGAACTAACATATAGATTCTACTTTAGCAAACTTTACTTTTCTGTGCATGGTCTGGTTATTTCAATGTGCGCTCTTCGGTACTCAATGAACGATTGATGTCATAATTTTATTACAAACATACTCGAACCCTGCTGGTGCCAAAAATATGTTCACGCGGTTTGCCTCCAGCTCGTGGAAAGTGATACTCAGATTTCGTGTTAGGGCAAGTCTATTAATTTAAATGTCTATGGGTATACATAATTTGTAATCACCCGGTGGCCATTTTAAAGGTGGTGAGCAGTTGAATGCAGGAGCCAGGCTATCCAGTAGGGACGACTTTTAATTCTGCCTTATAAGGTCTGCAATTCTTTGCACCGTCTGCACTGCGTATGTCCTCTCTGCCATGACATATGGGGTATTTATTCTAATACATTCTAATAAAATATAGTTAAATGAAGTAGAAACTTTATTGTGATATGAAAATTAATTTTAATCCTTGCAAATATTTGAATATTTATTTATTTGAATATTTCATTTGATTACAATAATGACGTATTGCCCATCTGACTAGGTGTGTAACGCCTGTGTTGAGATGGCAATTTACAGAGTGATTGTTAACTAGGTTTTTGTTTACACAATATTATGAAAATGCCAGATAAAATAAAATCAGTATTTTATTTTTAAATAATACAATTCAAGAATGAATGTAGATGATGAAGACGAAGCGAGAATAATTTTAAGTAATTAATAAATAAAATTTCAGTTTGACCAAAAGACGTAGTATACATATACATATACACACAGTAGGCAATTTTTTTATATGTTATGAATAGAGACCGGATTATATGCATTTGCATATTTGCATATGCAAATGCATATTTAGACCCTTTTCAGCGGTAGTTGCATATTTTAGCAAATAATTTGAGATCTTGCATATTTACGCTTGATATCGTTCAGATGCCTCACATAGTGACACTATAGACGTCAGATAACAAGGCGCGCGGCCAGCGAAGCTGAGCGATGAATTGATAACTGATCTTACTGATCGCTACGGCCGGCGGCCGGAGCGGGGGGGGAAACCTCTCATCTTCGCCTGCGCTCGCGCCTACTCGGCTTAATTCGGCTAATTGCCAAAAACAATTCATTCATTCGTATGGGGTGATTTGGTATATTTTTATGGTAATCCAGTGAATTGCGAATTTTGTTTTTGACTGGTCGCACGCGCTATTCTTTAGAGTTTCTTCTAGTGTTTTGTTTGTTTGCACGAAGTTGTACATTGTGAAAGTGATCCATGCCCCCCGATAAAAAAGTGCCCATACGTGGATAGCTGAATATCCTGGAATATTTACATACGACGGAAAAGTTTTATACTGCCGAGTTTGCGAGAAAAACATTTCTAGCACAAAAAACATTTCTAGCACCTGAGAAGTACTTGGCGATGCAGCAGGTGCAAATCTTCAAATATTGCCGTCGGCGTCCACGATCTGACCACCATTATGGAAGATATCAAAAGGATCCAGATGGACTTGTCATCATTCAAGGCACTGCACGACGATATTAAAATCCTCCGTGAAGAAGTACAAGGCGTACAAAAGTCAGTTGAGAGCTGTCACCATGATGTAGCAACATTCGGAAACAAGATTGCCGATATGGAAAATCGACTTCAAAAAGTCGAACATCTGGAGGCAGAAGTCTCCCACCTGAGAACAGAAGTACGTAACATGATCGAGGAATCGAACAGAAAGGACCAATGGGCAAGACTGCAAAACCTAGAAATAAGGGGTATCCCGGATAAGAAGGGTGAAAACTTAGTAACCATTATTTCAAAAATCGCTAGTCTGAGCAACGTGGATATCGGCGAAAGGGACATGGAGTTCGTAACACGTGTTGCTCCCAGAGGCCGCGAGACTGGGAAGATAAAAACAAAATCAATAGTTGTGAAATTTACCAGCCGAAACTTAAAAAACCAGCTTCTGCAGGCGGTAAAAGACCGCAAAGGGATCTCCTCGACGGACTTAGGATTTACGGGATTACCGCAAAATGTCTATGTGGGTGACCATCTCACTAGCATAAACAAACAGCTATTTTACCGCGCAAGGCTTCTCGCGAAACAAAAGGGTTTTCAGTTTGTATGGACAAAAAACTGCATAATTCACGCTCGACGAAATACGTCATCAGCGCCCATCATAATCTCAAAGGAGGCAGACCTGAAGAAGATGGACCGCGAGCCTCCGGCCACAGGACCCAACCGAGGAGATGCAGCAGGCCCTCAGCCGAGCCAAGCCTCAAGATAAGACCATTTAAATTGATCGTATTTCATACTAACTTCATTTTAACTATTCTTAGTGATTTATATTACTTTAAATGTACCCTTCCCTCCCTCATCCCCATCACCTACCCTAAGGATCTATTCACACTAACACACTTTTCGTTCTTTAAACATTTTGCAAAAATATTTGGGAATTATATAAAAATAAACACAAACTTAATTATCGATTTTTCTCAGTCCAATGACTCTAAATAAATTAAATATATATCACCAAAACGTAAGAGGGCTACGCACTAAGACTGACACATTGCTGATGGCAGTTCGATCCAACGAGTATGACGTTATCGCTCTGACCGAATCGTGGCTTGTTGATGGCATCCGTAATGAAGAGTTATTTGATGATCGCTACGATGTACACCGCCGAGATCGGGACTACGCTTGCACAGGGCAGCGCTTGGGCGGGGGTATCTTAGTCGCTGTTCGTCGTGAACTGGTAGCTCACGAGCGCCCAGGGTGGCATTCGCGAGCTGAGGACATCTGGATATCATTAGAATCTAAGGGATCCAAACACACAAATCTTCACATATGCTGTGCTTACCTCCCTAAAGGACCAACATATCGTGAAAATATGGAAAGCTTCCTCACCCAAATTTCAGCACTTACGTTGCAATTTCCCTCAGACAAATTCATTATCCTAGGTGACTTCAACCTCTCTGACATTTCATGGAATAAGTCTCCCAATAACACGTCCCTCATACCCAGTGATCGCTTATCGCCTGTTAGCACATCATTTATAGACTGCATGCATTTTTCTGGATTGCACCAATATAATGGAATTCCAAATACCAACGGTCACTTTCTTGATCTCGTCCTATGTAATGACTTCGTCACGGTCTCTGCATGTGATGAACCATTAATTTCAGAAGACCCTCATCACACCTCACTAATCATAGAAGTTTCATTTTCGGAACCCGATCCACTAGTGGAGGAACTAAGAAGCGGTTACGTCTTTAGGCGCGGTGATTACGAACAAATTAATACATGTCTCGACCAGGTAAACTGGCATGAGCTCCTTTCGATTGGTGATGTAAACACGGCATCAAAAAAATTCTATTCACAATTAAATAATCTTATAGACGCCTACATTCCCAAAAAACTATGTAGGAATTCTAAATACCCGCCATGGTATAATTCGGCCCTCATTAAATTGACATCAGAAAAATACAAATACTTTAAAAAGTTTAAGATATACAAAAACCCATCTGACTACGCCACTTTCTCTTTACTAAGATCACGCCACAAAAAACTTAATTGGGAATGCCACAATATTAACTTATTAAAAATCGAACATGATATATCCTCCGACCCAAAAAAAGTTTGGAATTACATAAAATCCAACTCCAAATCCCACAGTGTTCCGAACACTATGACATTTAAAGACGAAAAAGCTGAAAATGGGTCTGCCATCTGTAACTTGTTCTCTAAATATTTCATGTCTGTCTACAACAATAATGCTCGAAACATCCAGATCCTACCGGACAACCCCAAAGAGCTCTGTGTTGCTAACATTAATAATATTGAAGTCGACCAGCATCATATTCAGAAACACCTTGAAGATTTAGATCTCAAAAAAGGCGCAGGCCCAGATAAAATTCCCCCTTTCTTCATAAACAAATGTGCCCGCAGCCTATCTAAACCGCTATCCATAATTTTTAGTCGCTCCCTTAAAGAGGGAATAGTCCCAAACACCTGGAAAACGGCATTTGTAACTCCCATCTTCAAAAATGGCCAAAAATCTAACGTTGAAAATTATAGGCCAATTTCAAAGCTCTGCATCTTTAGTAAGGTTTTCGAAAAAATTGTGTATGACCAGATGTTTTCGGCCTTGAGATCGTCACTCAATAATAACCAACATGGATTTATGAGGGGGAAATCTACAACCACTAACTTAACGGCATTCACCGAATTCTTACAAGATAATATGGATCAGCGTATACAGGTAGATGCAATATATACAGATTATAGTAAAGCTTTTGATTTAGTTATTCATGATATCTTGCTGAGAAAACTTTTACAAATCGGTGTACACGGAGACCTCCTCAGATGGCTCTCGTCCTATATTGCAAACCGTAGCCAAGCAGTAGTCGTCGGTGGCTATAAATCGAACTGGGAAACCGTGCCGTCGGGAGTACCCCAGGGGTCATTATTGGGACCATTACTCTTTAATATATATATTAATGACATTGGGAAATGTTTTCACCACTCCAGAACTTTATTATACGCAGATGACATGAAAATATTCTCCCCTGTCACGTGTATCAATGAGTGTACCCGCGTGCAAGAAGATCTAAATCGCCTAAATATTTATTGTGCAGAACACAACCTGCAAATAAATGTAAAAAAATGTGGCACCATCAGCTTCACCCGAAATAAGAATCCCATTTCTTTTAATTACTCCCTTAACGGCACAATACTGAGCAAAATGACAGAGGCTAAGGATCTGGGAGTAGTGTTAGATCCGAAATTACTTTTTGAGCGCCATATCGAATCCATGGTTGCAAAAGCTTCCAAGGTACTTGGCTTTGTACTCAGAACCTGCAAAAATTTTAAAAAAGTAAATACCATGAAAATGCTGTACTTTGCTTATGTACGCAGTTCTCTGGAGTACGCCTCTCAAGTATGGAATCCCATGTATAAGTCACACATAGAAAGGATTGAGAAAGTGCAATATCGTTTTCTACGATACCTTGATTTTCGGGCCTATCGTCCTCATCTGAGTCACGAGGAGTCAGCAGCGTTTTTCAGGATTTCGTCACTGGAAAGTCGTAGAAACTCCGCAGACGTACTATTTTTACAAAAAATTGCCACCTCTGTGATAGATTGCCCGGAATTACTTGAAAGAATTCAATTAAGAGTACCCATCAGACAAACCAGACAAAATCACACATTAAACATCCCTCAATGTAACACGAACTCAAAACAAAATGCTTTTATTCACCGTGCTTCATACAATTTTAATACTTCATACAGTGAATTAGACTTATTTAACTCAGCATCCCACAATTTCAAACCTAAAATCAATAAATAATTATATTATCTTTTTTATTACGTACATGCTACACATTACACAGACTAGATCCATCCCATACCCCTCCCTTCCCCATCCCATCCCTATAGGCTAATGTAACTTTTTTATTACATAAATATTATATATTCACTAAATAATTAAAATACTTCAGTGAAAACCTATTATTGGTTAAATAATTAACACTTAATACACCATACTTTGTAATTATTATAACTGTTGGTTTTCCAAATAAAATAAAATAAAATAAAATAAAAATAAAAAAGTTCCAAATAGACCAGCATGTCAAAACCAGTGTTCATATCGCAGGAGTGCAGAAGAAGGGCCCATGACAACAAGTTTTTACAGTGGCAAGTAGCAGTAACAGTGAAGTAACCTCCAAAAGTAAACAACAAAATTACTTTAGCATGGATCTATGTAAGCAGAAGCATTTCTTGCAAGCAATATCCCTCTATACAAACTGACAAATCCTGCTTTGAAGGATTTTCTCAGAAAATATTGCATAAATCAAAATATACCGGATGAATCTACTTTACGTAAAAATTACATACCATCAATTTATCTACATGTGCTGGAAGAAATACGCAATGAACTCAAGGATAACATCATATGGATTTCAGCTGACGAAACCACCGACACTTGCGGCCGTTACATTGCAAATTTGATTGTTGGTGCATTAAAACTTGAACCTTCACCTTCCTATTTGGTGGCCTGCAGAGAACTTGAAAAGGCAAACCATTCTACGATCGCCAGATTTGTGAATGAGGGTATAAAAAAAATATTTCCTGAATCTTCTGCGGATAAAAATGTGTATGCGTTGCTCTCAGATGCTGCCCCCTATATGATCAAAGCCCTCCAAGTATTTTATCCCAATTTGATTCATGTGACGTGTTTTGCTCACGGAATTCACAGACTCGCCGAAGAAGTGAGATCCACGTTTGCGAATGTAAATAACCTGATTTCATCAGCAAAGAAAGTGTTTCTTAAGGCGCCTGCTCGTATAAAGGCCTACAAAGAAAAACTGCCAAATATCCCTTTACCTCCTGAGCCAGTAATAACACGTTGGGGTACATGGATCGAAGCTGCGATGTTTTACCATGAACATTTTGAAGCCATCAAGGGTGTTATCAATGACTTCGATACTGCAGAGGCTTTGGCAGTTTTCCAGTGCAAAGAATCGTTTGACGACGCCAGGATTAAAAAAAACCTAGCTATGATTACCACTCATTTCGCCTACATACCTGCAAGTATAAAGACGCTTGAAACTCATGGATTGGCGTTGAATGCATATATTCAGGTTATGAAGGAAATTCGCCTTATGAATTCCTCGTTGCCAAAGCTATTCCCGAGTAAACTCAAATAAAAATTTGAAAACATACTGAATAATAACCCAGGGTTTGTGCCAAATTGATAACTTCATCAACGGGGCAGGTGAAATTTTGCCCGGAACAATAAGTTCAAAAATCGCACCCAAATTTAAATTCTGTCCAGCCACATCAGTAGACGTAAAACGTTCCTTTTCCGCTGACAAAAATATATTAAGCGATCGTAGACACAATTTGTCTACAGAACATTTAGAACAGTACTTAGTCATATACGTTTTTAAATGTAAATTCTAAATTTTATTGTTGAATACGTTTTATAATTGATATTTTCGAAAATATAATTGTTATCCTTGAAAACTAATAGCTTACTAAAATAAAAATAAATATTTGTAAAAATACGACTTCCTGTATTATTTCATGTTGCATATTTTGATCCTTTTTATGGATTTTCGTGCATATTTTAGCTATTTTAATTGCATATTTGCATGCATATTTTGGGCTATTTTTGTTGCATATAATCCGGTCTCTAGTTATGAAATACTTCTAATGTATATGTTTATTGTAGGTAATCAATCATTTTACTTATAAAGGAAGTTTTGTTTTGTGTGTTTCTAATGTCAGTATGTAGAGAATTGAATGGCTAATAGCATTGTATTTAAAACTTTTTTGTCCATAGGAGGTTTGACAAACTGGGATGTTAAAAGATTTTACGTGTGACTGTCTCAAGGTTCTAGTGCTTATTCGTTCTTCATACATATGGATATTTTTAAATTGATGAAGCAGGATGTTCTGAATATAATTTTTCAGGTTAGGAACATTAAGGACGGGTTGTTTCGGAGAATCTGAACAATTCATCAAATTTCAACGTTCATTTTCAAGTTCTGTGAAAGATTTTTTCAACTTCTGTTTTTATTTCAGTTTTGTCAAGCAACTAGCCTACAATGATATAAAAACAGAACTTGAATAAGTCTTTCACAGAACCCAAAAATGAACGTTGAAATTTGATGAATTGTTCAAATTTTCCGAAACAACCCGTCCTTAGTGTCTTAAAAATAAAATCAGTACTCGTTCTTAACGAGACTTTTAGAATAACCTTCAAAATTATTTATTGAATCTTTGCTAAAGGCTCCAGGCAATGTGTGACACTACCCCAATTGATAATACCATATTCAAGAGACGATTGTACAAGAGCACAGTAAAGTTGTTTTCTATTTAAAATATCCATAATTTTTTTAAGGAAATAAATGAGTTTTGTCGTTAGGTTTGCAACATGTTCATTCCATTTAAGAAGATCGTCTATTTGAATACCAAGATATTTAATAGTATCAACTCTACTTATAGAAGGACAAGTACATGGGGTTATTACGGGGTTGCAGCTGTGTTAACCAACATGTATATCTGGTAGTTATAATACTACAAGGGGTGTTCTTGTTCATCGGGTGAGGTGTGTTCAGGATGCGCCTGCCCACCAGCTGCGTGACGTGCCAGATCAGGAGAGGCTGGTTTTGGGAGACCCTTTGACTTATCCAACTGGTCTCTCGACCCATCGCCTTGCGCCGCAGTGGGAGGGATATGTGCATAAGTCCGTCACTCCTGGGCACACTGATCGATAGATTCCTACCCAACCTTCATACCTTTTATTTTTCCTCTCCTTCCTTTTTATTTAAAAAGACCCTCCACAAAGCATTCCAAACGATGACATAGGTCCTCAGTGAAATTATTTTCCTAAGGGCCTCCTGTGTGGGATAGTGTTAAAAAACTCTACTGATGTAGGAAGGTTTATCCCGAAACCTATAGAGCGATAATCATTACAATAAAGTGATTTCGCTTATAAAATAACGCGCTTTCTTCGATTACAGAATTTAGAAACGATCAATTTTATTTGGCGCCGATTTGTTATCACTTAATTGTTTTTCTTAGGTAATATAATAACTATTTTCCACTAAGTTTATTTTGCTATTGAGTAGGTATTATTTGGTGTACTTTAACAGCAATAATAGAAAAGAGAAAGTATCCATAAAATAGTTAACTTTTGCAAAATAACGATCTTTTTGGCATGAAAAAAGAGAATATCCACTAAGCGCAAAAACATTCCACTCAGCATCTAAGCGCATACCTACACAGCGTTATGTAATTACAAAGTTGTGGACAGATTGTATAAATTGGGTTTGATCACTTTTTATGCCCGGAAACGATAGAGTATTAAAACTATCCGTGAAAATCATGCGAATATTATCTTATTTTTAAGTCTTCGCGTCAGCTTTATAATAATCACGCTGGCAATTGAATTTTTAATTATTTTTATAATATCTATTTTGTGGCCTGTATTTTTATTTTATTCCCCTTCTTCAGATTCAAATCATGGGATTATTATACAGTGGGAAGCCAAATTATTAGTTTAACGTGTAAAAATATCATTATTGTCAGTTTGAAGCAGTAACTAACTAACCATCACGCCGTTTCCTTGCAGGGGTAGGCAGAAAGGACGGACCGCCAAACAACTCGGTCTTGGCACACACTCCTTGCCTCAGTCACATTCATACATCGTCTCATACATACTCTTCTATTGTTCTGACTCTTGACATGGCCTGACTCAAGTATCTGATTCACTTGGTCGTGCCATGTCTTCCTCGGGCGTCCCCGACTTCTGCTACCATTCACATTTGCATCGTATATTCTCCTTACACTCCTTTCTTCGCTCATTCGCTCTACATGCCCAAACCATCTAAGCGTCCCTTTCTTGATCTTACTCATTACGCTTACATCAGCCTTGCACTCTTTGCGGATATCCACATTCCTCACACGATCATACATGGTTTTACCACACATACGCCTCAGGGATCTCATTTCAACAGCATTCAATCTACTTTCATCCTTTCTTTGCCAGTTCCATGCCTCACTTCCATATATCAGGGTAGGTACCAGCACTCCATTGTGGACTGCTAACTTCGCTTCTTTGGACAGTATAATATTTTTGAAGCAGTATAATATTTTTAAATAGAATTTCATTTGTTATAAGATTAATAACGTATTAAATGATTTTTTTTTAAAATAATACGCATTTTAGAAAAAGCACAATTCGAAATGTTTAAAAAATCTCTTTATATTTAGTAGAACGTACTTGACCTCAGTTACAGTTACCTACCACATTTCTACACGACGACGACCCTTCGTACATTTTCTCCTATTTTCCAGCAAATGCCACAAATTCGTTAATCATATCGAGGCGCAGTGAATCGCTCCTGTGAGGATTTTTCTATCAAGTTTGGTAATAAAATTAGCAATAAATTTAATGGTGCGTAAAAGCTGTTAATTTTTAAATAATAAGAATAAAACTCTAGTGTAACTAATAATTAGGCCACCCACTGTAATTGTAGGATTGATAATTTTTCAGGATGGCTAAAAAGCGCAGACCCTTGAAAAATCACGAAATATGACTTGTCAATATAAAACTAAGATATTTAAACAAAAGAAATACACATATTCCAAATAATATAGAGTTAAAATATTTTCTGGTAAAAAATATTATATTATAGGTACTTTATCGCTTGTCTGAATTCTTGACACAATCAGTTTCAATTTTAAAAAGGACAATCAAAATAATTTTCTGTTAAAATATTATATTATAGGTACTCGTAGGTGGATGCTTTATTGCATGTCTGGATTCTTCACACAATCAGTTCTAGTATTGAAAATGACACTCAAAATCAGAGCAAATTCGAGTTAATTAAACCCAAAACAAAGACAGATAGATACACAACCGAAATTATTGTTTTTGATGTTTAATTGAAAATATTATAATGCCAAAGTATGTAATTCTTATTTAGTTAGACATTATTACTATTATTAGTCATTCCACTTCTTGTATCAGTTTCCTAGCATAGAAAATACCTTAGAAATGACGGAATGACAGACAACGATTATTGCGAATAATATGGTGAAAGTTTTCAGAGAAAGCATATCTAATTGGCAACTCTACGCACCTAGACTTGGGCTCTAAATGTAAAGTTAATTGCAATCCAAAGATTTATCTTTATTGTGGGTTATAAGGGCGTCCGACTACAATAATGATTACCATGGTAGGTGCTGCATTAAATTTACTTTGCAGAAAACGGCGTATAAATGTAACTAGTCTACGATTGGACATATCTTGTCAAGCATCTACCCCTTGCTAAAGTAACGTAGAACCCATTAAAGTCTACAATCTACCTCATTAAACAGGTGTTTCTTTACGGCTTGTTTTATCGTCGAACAGGTGGGGGCTAATGAAAATTAGAATTCACTGTAACATTATTGCAACGAAAGTACTTAAACAGCGCGAAGATTTAATTAAAATTTGGCGATAGCCCATCAGTATCCCTCGGAACTTGGAACGCCAGATAATCCATAGCGGATTTGCTAGGAACTCACCGCTCTTGTCTCTGTTTTATGGTATTTTGAACCTTAACAAATGCTCCTGCATACAACAATAAATTTTATTCGCTTAGCAAGGATATAATGTATTTTAATATTATTCTAGCTTGTCGTTTCATCACTTGCAAACATTGTTTTTTTCTGTGGAACGCAAAATTCCATGTAAATTGTCGTAATTCAAATTTTTAAAAGTCATCATTATAGTAAGGTATTTATTTACGTCAAAGAAATTTATTTATGACTCCTTTTTATTCTGAAGAACGCTTATTTAGCTGGAAAATATACCTAATAAAACTTAAGGATATTTTCGCGTTTCTTCATTATATTATATATTTTTATAAAATCAGAGAGAGAAAAAATGCTTCTCTGAATATAAGTAGCTGTCCTTGCGAAACTATGTAGGTAAGATGGTGACCGGATAAATCATCACAATGATAATTCATCACATTTTTAAAAAGTTATATAAAGTCATGGAATGTGATCGAACAAAAACTTTATTAACTGTGTTAAGTAGGTTAGGTTAGGTTAAAAATTTTCTTTCATCGTTTCTAATGACTTTATATCACTTTTTATAGTGTGTTGAATTGTCACTGTGTTGAGTTATCATGGAATCAGGTAAGATATATAAAAATAACGTTTTCTGGTAAGACGGTACATTTTACGAAAACAATTTTTTTTGCAAATAAGCAAATAAGTTATTACGAAAATAGTGACAGTTGGCCTACAGCGGGTGATTGCCAAGTTACCCATACAAATTGCACATATTGTACGAGTACGATTCAGAAAAAACTGATACTGCATAAGTGCATATTACATATTATTATTATTATATAATGTACCACCACCGGGTCACCGGGTCGTCAACTGAGAATCAAGTCATCAAAAAAGATGTGACTATGTGTATTGTTGCAAACATTACGAAGCGAAGATAATTTTTTTTTTTTTTTTTTTTTTTTTTTTTTTTTTTTTTTTTTTTTTTTTTTTTTTTTTTTTTTTTAAAGAAAGACAAACATTCCCGGGTTACGAATAACCCAACAATGTTTGAAAATCTCCTACTACCACCACAGAAAGCCGAAAATGTTGCTTGTGTTGTGATGGAGGACTTAGCCAGCCGAGGAATCGAACACGCGACGCTCGGGTGAGACCCAAGCGCTATGCCCACTCAACCACTGACCGGTCATCAATATTTATTAAACATTTATAAAGAAATTGCACAAATCAAATTAGTAACTTTAACCGCTTCACAAGCAAAGCGAAACTAATAGTGTTTTAATTTAGCTGCAAACGGTATGTAATTAATTGCATGTATTTTAACCACCAAGTGAGAATAAAGCTAGATTATCATAATTCTGATTTGATTTCTTTTAGTTGATAACCGTTACGTACATCTGTCTCAGGTCAAGTATCTTTCACGTAGAGGCCGCTAAAACTCTGCAACTAATTAATTAATTTGCTTAATTATAATCTTTATGCGGTCGCTACTGCCGCTGAGAGCACCTTCCTTATTTCTAACATCTCTTTCTCTTACACGAGAAAAAGACATGGCTCGATCAAGTGAATCAGATACTTGAGTATGGCCATATCAATGGTATGTTTGAGACGATGTATGAATGTAATTGAAGTATGGATTGTGTGCGAAGACCGACCTGTTTGGCAGTCTATCCTCTCTGCCTACCCTTGTGGTGAAATGGCGTGATGGTTAGCTAGTTAGGGTTAGGTTATAATGGCGCCATCAGCGGTATACCCATATGTTTATTTCTAATTTTAGCAATTTTACCGGAATTCTATATTATTTCCAGAATCAAAAATGTTTTATGTTAGAGAAATTGTTGTTTATACAAGGAGCAGGTGGAGCAGAAATTATATGTCGTCACTCTCAAACAACTAGAATTTTAAATAATAATAATAATATATTTTTAATGATTATTTATATAGCGCAGTTTTTTGTGAAAAATCACCTCAAGAGCGCTGTAAAAATTTAATTTTAATTATTATATTATTATATTTTTTTATTATAATTTTTTTATTATTTTTTTTAAGCTCATACTTATCCCAATACTACATATAATTTATAATCAATATACTATTATCTAAAACACTATTATAATATTTTATTATTAAATCTACAAAATGAAAAAATAATAACACATTTAATTAGATCTAATGCTAGAAATCAACATGTCGTTTAAATTCTATATCCCAATTTAATTTCAGCTTTTAAGTCTTTAGAATTAATTATCCAATCTTAATTTGTACATCGCCCCCATAGACATATGAATATTCATATGTCTGTGATCGCCCCACATTTTATTGGAGTACAAACAAACATGATACTCTAAACTTTCCAAAACAGTGTGATTTCTCAGAATGGGCACGATAACCATTTAAAATAAATATTTCATTGGTTTGTTATTTGCAGTACATATTTGTACAAAAATGGCGGTTGTCCATGTAAGAAATTGATAGTATTTTTATGTGTCCATTAAACATAATTAAGAATAAAGCAATAGTAGTTTAGTAAACTTAGTTTTATTAATAACCTCTTCAAATTATTCGTATTCCTGTTGAAAACGGGATTTTAGGCCATTAACGAATGAATTGATAGGATAGGCATCCTGATAAACTTTATGTAAAATATTAATGTTTTGTCACGATGTCCGAACACGTGTTCCGATATTTATCCTAACACTTTATCAGGAAGCGACTTGCAGTCCCGTTTTTAAAGGATTACCAATAATTCAAAGAGATTTTTAATAAATCAGCATTACTCTTTTTTCTCCGTGTGAACATACAAAGTAAATTTTTTTATTTAATCAATGACTAAGATAATACCCGAACCCAGGTCTTCTAGTCTTAACGGAATAATAATGGCAATAACTCAGTTGGTGTAGTGACGGTCCCGGTTAGACTAGAGGACCTGGGTTCGAGTCCCAGTTGCGACCGTTACCTTTTTATTTTCTGCGTCTGTGTTTCATATTTTCATTGAGAATTGTTGATATTATCTTCGTCAATGATTGAATACATACTACAATGAGAATTTATAAGCTTCAATAATTTATCCATAAAAAATACCATTAAATATGTTGATACTTCTTACGTTGTTACTCTTTCATGGAATTAAAATGATAGAATGTAGAATGTTGCATGATATTACAATAACGAAAAGGTCCACAAACCATAAGCCCTTCTCTGTACCGAGATAATCCTACAGATTACATAGAGACGTAAGTATCCAGAATGCCACATGCCTATTTTATCTCCGTCTATCCTTTTAAAAATAGAGACATTATCGATTGGATTGTTGAAGTAAAGTTTGTCTAGTTGCTCGTCTTTCGTTAAACGACCGTCCTTATGGTGATAAGTAAATAACTTATTTTTAGATGGGGCACGCGGCTTCAGATATTCATGCCCAACTTGACGTGTTGTTTGTATCTCTTGGGTTGACGGAATCAACTATCTTCTCCATCCAATGTCATAAATATACGTTTCATCCCACAGTGGGCGTGGATACAAATACATATTTTTGGTTTGAAAATGTTTTTTGAAATGGCAGGTAATCTGAAACCCTCGAATCAGTCATTGGCGCTGGTGTAGTTGGATATCAAGTCAGACGTTATTCTTATGCAACGGAGAAGGTTTTTTTTTAACAAAAGCTTAATAATAATGGTAATTAAAATGCCTCAATGTTGTATTATGCCATTATGCTCCCCGAACGTCTAGACAAATCTTTCTAAGTGATTAACAGTTAAGAAAAAAGTGGATTGTACCTTAAACATACATACATATAAACCAGTATGAAATTCTCGTATTTGAAATACATATTTATTTTTATTTTACTCTTTAAGATATAACCTCAAATTGTAATATTTTATTATTGAAGACAATATTTGCGATTCCTTAACGAAAATTTTGAATCAGAAAAGATACGGTCACATCTAGGACACGAACCCAGCACCCTTGCCTTGCCGGGGCACAGCTCTACCAACTGAGCTAGTGGGACCCTATCTCCTTCGGTCATATTTAACTGTATCATACTTCGAATACGAACTACCAACATTATCTTCATTTTCTCACATTTCACATGCACATCGAATTGCAAAAATTGTCTTCAATAATAAAATAAATATTTTGTTTTATCAGTTTTGTGTGATGCCTCTGAAATCTGTTATAAAGTGTAGTCTAATTTGAACAAAAAACTGTCAACCTCACTTTCAACAATTTATCTCAGAAAATCGTCTGAAAATTGTTATTTCTCTCGCAAGCCGCCAAACTGAAACAACTGCAAAACTTATTTCTCATCTTAACCTTGAATAGGTTGCTGTTATAAACAAACCAAGTATTCCATTTTCCCAATTACTTTTACATTTATTCTTCTAAATTCATTTGTTTTAATATTTAATATCGTATATATCAACCATTTAAAGAGGCCTTAAAACAATAACATTTATACCGTATCACATAGCTGACATATCATGCAAAGGATATCCAACCATGCCAGCGCCATCTGCTTCGAGCTTTCATGCATCGATGAGCATTGTATACCTATCCTACACGTGATTTAGTTTGTTGATCTGTGTCCTTTTGTTACTTTCATGTTGTCGTGTTAACTTTTATCAATTATTTCTGCTCACCCTTTTCTCGCAGTTTTTGGTCGATGATTATATTATTTTGTGAAATATATTATCACTCTGTTAATAATAAAAAAGTAAGTAGAACCTTGTCATTTTGTTACTTGGATTGGATACCATGCGATTCTAAATTAATCTTCCTCACTCTCGTTATTTTAATTTGCAAATATCATACGTGTTTGTTTTTGTTCATTCGTTGACATATATATATATATGCAGCAGAAAATCCGTTTATATATCTTACTGGAAACTCGCGAATGGTGAGCTCAGGTTTTTTTAGTCTTGAATGTTTGGGTCAGTGCATAAATAACTGTTATCTGATGAACTTTAGGAACTACTTTGTCATAAAATAAATTATTTCTTTACAATAATAACAAACTCTGAAATTTATTATTCTAAGTTCTGAATGCTTCAAACCCATTCATTACTGTGAACGTTTCGATTTCCGCTGCCCATAAATTCTCTGTACGACCAGTACGACCACCGACCCTTCAGCGGAGACATTCCGGATTCGCGAGACGAGACCTGAATGGGACGGGTACGCGCTGCGGCTTGTACCTCCAGTAGGTACTGCCAATACTACCACTGAAGCATCGAGGCCTTTTCTTCGTTGAGAGATGGCCGTCAGACCTGTTGCGCTAAGTATCGCCATGGAGGTTGCAAGTCTGTACCGTTGCAGACTGGGCGGCGGCTGCTCGTCTCGCCACTTTTTTGAATCTCGAACAATGGAATGATTCCGTTCTTTTTTTAATTTGTGATAACCGAATTTCAACTCTGCTTCTGAATAGTGATATCGAATTTCAATTCTCTTTTCGAATAATGAGAATAACGAATTTCCATTCTCTTTTAAATATTGATACTAAATTGTTTTTTGTTTTTGTTTAATTTTGACATTGAAAGGAGACTTGTTGAGCCATGTTGTTAAGTTTAACCCAAAGGCTACGAAGTTACTATTGGTTTTTGTATACATTTAGGGCCTTTCTAATAAACGTGATTAACTATTTTACACAACTGATAAAAAACCATTTATAAATAATATTATTTCTTCATTACCTAAGGGGGTAATGAAGAAAGGCTATGAACAAGATTGATACACATCGCTTGGATGGTTTTGATACATAGAGCGGCTGGACAAAGAAAGCAGTATCGGGAAAGTACATGTCGCGCAAGTGGATGAAAGAAGACGGGGAATACTAATAAGTGAATCAATTACAATGGTTATTTCATTAACAAAACAGTTGGTGTGAGAACATGAGGATGGATGTTGAAAGAATTAAGCGAAAGGTTTTACGATTTATTAATTTTAAGTTAAATATCCTCTTAGAACAAATTAACAAAACTTTTTATTATTTATTAAATACCTTAAAAATACATATACTTGAGGATCAGCGTGAATTTTTTTCAATTTCAGCAAAATTTTGTAGCACTTTTTAACCCTTTCGTCCCGGAAAGAAAAAAATCACATTGGATCCGAAGCGGGGTCACTCAGTCCCCCAATTTGTTTTGCTTATTAAAAGGTGTTAATGACATAATTCGATGAAATTTGTTTTGGTTATAATTAGAGGGAAGTATATATTACATATTTCAGTAGTCATTATCAAAATCGTTTCATAAATAAAGTCATAATTAATGTTCTAATGAATTTAGACCATAACGCATATGTTTTCAAAGAAAACAGAGAAGGCGGGTACGTAGCAAGCATCGCGCCTCGTTTCCGAATCTCGACTGCCGATTGGCGATTAAGCGTCGACGTGGGTGGCTAGTTTCTTGCATAGGGTGGTCTGTAAATGATGGATATATTTTTTAAGTTTTAAAAACCTAGCACTACTAAACTAGGTGTGGATGTTATTTCGAATATTATGTGAATATTTAGATGTAAGTGAAGATTATAATTCCTAATTTATTATTTTATATAGTATATTTACATTTAGGGTTAAATCGTAGTGTTTGCCTTACCAAAAATAATGGGTTCGTTTGTATGTCGAGGGGTTCGAGATAAAACGAATTTTTGGAAAATAGTGAAAAATAAGGTATTTTTAAAACTTAAACGTGAAGTAAATTATTTTTCTATTGTAACCTCAGATATTCCTGTTGATTTTTCTATGTGAAAACACCACAACAGTCCCAACTGCTCCTAATCATCTGGAACCAGTGAGACTATGGCATTCCCAAATGGGGTATGTTGGAGTAATAAAACTTCTAACTTTTAGGTGTACTAAAGTGAAAATATTTCAATTATTAGTAGACCCAAAAGTCACGAGCCGCTACTGTTATGTTGTAAGGCTAAAAGTAGTGGGGAGGGTAAGGAGATGGGGAAGAGGAAGGTGGGGAAATACCTGGCTATTCAGATCTGGTCACCAAACAAGGTCAAAGTCATTTCAAGCAACATTCGAAATGAATTCTGGTCAGTAAATTGTGAAATATCACAAAGTAATCTATTAAATTTTACTTACGCACACCGGGATTTGAACCCGCGACCTCCGGTTTACTAGTCTAGAGCCTTACCCCTCGACAACGAATGCTGTAATATTTATGAAAGAAAAAATATATAATATCAAGTTGCAGGGCGGTAGATGCTTTCAGTATTGGCCTAGTAAAAGACCACCATGTAGAATCCAAACGTTGCTTGAAATGACTTAAGTCTATATGGTTATTAGATTTGCATATGCATGTACTTCAACCTTTGTCTTTCCCATATCCTCCCCCTCCCTATCCCAACTAACTTCAGCCTCACAAAATACCCCAATTGGGGATGCCATAATTCCACTGGCTAGGACGACTCTTGTGCGGTTTTCACACAAATGAATTAAAACGATATAATTTTCTGATCTTATTTAAAACATTGGTAAATATGCCGTAATAAACTGCAATAAATACATGCCGACTGATTACATAAATTCTAATATTGTAAGTACAGAATAAATATTTTACAACCCTGAAATAGATGTTAATTTATAAACACCATTTCATAAGTGTAAATGTACTGCTTACCAGTCTGAAGATGCCCATAGCAGGGCGAAACTAGTCCGCTTTTACAGAGAATTATTTACCACGAAAATTTAGAGAACTAGCAACTAAAACCCAATATACAATTTAACAGAAGTTTGCGATAGACTTTTTAACCATATAGTACTTAGTTTTTATTCAAGTTCCTTCAAATTACTTAAAAATGTTAACAAAATGTGTCTCTTTCTGACCGATTTATTTTCCATGTGAGAAACAGAGACAAACCTAATTTTAATAATGTTTCTAAACATGAAAAATTTACCGGATGTACGCCAGACAGGCCGATCTTAGTCCAGCAAGCGAGCATTTTAGCATCGCAAAAGGAAATACCAGAAGTGCAGTGTACGCGACCGGGAGTTAGCCCTTTCCATAAAATGCAACTTTTACGGTCCAATACGCTCGTCTTTTACGCTCGCTGGATCGTTCTCGGTGGAGAGCGGAGAGTGGGGATGGGGACGGGGGAATTTTAGCCGATGCTACGAAGCTGAGGTGCGGGGCAGGGGACAGGAATTTTGCCGGAATTTTGTACAAACTATTTAATATCTAAGAAACTAGAAATAATATATAATTTTTTTAAATGCAGATCGATAACCAAATAGTTTTTTTAGGAATACCTAAATTATAGAGTATGTGGTGTAAAAAACAACTTAGATATAGCATAAAACTCTCGTTAGTGTATGTGTGTTCCCCCCGTCCGGTACGGGAGTGTTAAACACACCTTTAACACTCCCGTACCGGACGGGGGGAACACACATACACTAACGAGAGTTTTATGCTATATCTAAGTTGTTTTTTACACCACATACTCTATAATTTAGGTATTCCTAAAAAAACTATTTGGTTATCGATCTGCATTTAAAAAAATTATATATTATTTCTAGTTTCTTAGATATTAAATAGTTTGTACAAAATTCCGGCAAAATTCCTGTCCCCTGCCCCGCACCTCAGCTTCGTAGCATCGGCTAAAATTCCCCCGTCCCCATCCCCACTCTCCGCTCTCCACCGAGAACGATCCAGCGAGCGTAAAAGACGAGCGTATTGGACCGTAAAAGTTGCATTTTATGGAAAGGGCTAACTCCCGGTCGCGTACACTGCACTTCTGGTATTTCCTTTTGCGATGCTAAAATGCTCGCTTGCTGGACTAAGATCGGCCTGTCTGGCGTACATCCGGTAAATTTTTCATGTTTAGAAACATTATTAAAATTAGGTTTGTCTCTGTTTCTCACATGGAAAATAAATCGGTCAGAAAGAGACACATTTTGTTAACATTTTTAAGTAATTTGAAGGAACTTGAATAAAAACTAAGTACTATATGGTTAAAAAGTCTATCGCAAACTTCTGTTAAATTGTATATTGGGTTTTAGTTGCTAGTTCTCTAAATTTTCGTGGTAAATAATTCTCTGTAAAAGCGGACTAGTTTCGCCCTGCTATGGGCATCTTCAGACTGGTAAGCAGTACATTTACACTTATGAAATGGTGTTTATAAATTAACATCTATTTCAGGGTTGTAAAATATTTATTCTGTACTTACAATATTAGAATTTATGTAATCAGTCGGCATGTATTTATTGCAGTTTATTACGGCATATTTACCAATGTTTTAAATAAGATCAGAAAATTATATCGTTTTAATTCATTTGTGTGAAAACCGCACAAGAGTCGTCCTAGCCAGTGGAATTATGGCATCCCCAATTGGGGTATTTTGTGAGGCTGAAGTTAGTTGGGATAGGGAGGGGGAGGATATGGGAAAGACAAAGGTTGAAGTACATGCATATGCAAATCTAATAACCATATAGACTTAAGTCATTTCAAGCAACGTTTGGATTCTACATGGTGGTCTTTTACTAGGCCAATACTGAAAGCATCTACCGCCCTGCAACTTGATATTATATATTTTTTCTTTCATAAATATTACAGCATTCGTTGTCGAGGGGTAAGGCTCTAGACTAGTAAACCGGAGGTCGCGGGTTCAAATCCCGGTGTGCGTAAGTAAAATTTAATAGATTACTTTGTGATATTTCACAATTTACTGACCAGAATTCATTTCGAATGTTGCTTGAAATGACTTTGACCTTGTTTGGTGACCAGATCTGAATAGCCAGGTATTTCCCCACCTTCCTCTTCCCCATCTCCTTACCCTCCCCACTACTTTTAGCCTTACAACATAACAGTAGCGGCTCGTGACTTTTGGGTCTACTAATAATTGAAATATTTTCACTTTAGTACACCTAAAAGTTAGAAGTTTTATTACTCCAACATACCCCATTTGGGAATGCCATAGTCTCACTGGTTCCAGATGATTAGGAGCAGTTGGGACTGTTGTGGTGTTTTCACATAGAAAAATCAACAGGAATATCTGAGGTTACAATAGAAAAATAATTTACTTCACGTTTAAGTTTTAAAAATACCTTATTTTTCACTATTTTCCAAAAATTCGTTTTATCTCGAACCCCTCGACATACAAACGAACCCATTATTTTTGGTAAGGCAAACACTACGATTTAACCCTAAATGTAAATATACTATATAAAATAATAAATTAGGAATTATAATCTTCACTTACATCTAAATATTCACATAATATTCGAAATAACATCCACACCTAGTTTAGTAGTGCTAGG
This sequence comes from Hesperophylax consimilis, assembly GCF_061612785.1. Classification (NCBI taxonomy): domain Eukaryota; kingdom Metazoa; phylum Arthropoda; class Insecta; order Trichoptera; family Limnephilidae; genus Hesperophylax; species Hesperophylax consimilis. The sequence goes on along the minus strand of NC_142850.1, from coordinate 16,182,346 downwards.
TTTTTAAAACTTAAAAAATATATCCATCATTTACAGACCACCCTATGCAAGAAACTAGCCACCCACGTCGACGCTTAATCGCCAATCGGCAGTCGAGATTCGGAAACGAGGCGCGATGCTTGCTACGTACCCGCCTTCTCTGTTTTCTTTGAAAACATATGCGTTATGGTCTAAATTCATTAGAACATTAATTATGACTTTATTTATGAAACGATTTTGATAATGACTACTGAAATATGTAATATATACTTCCCTCTAATTATAACCAAAACAAATTTCATCGAATTATGTCATTAACACCTTTTAATAAGCAAAACAAATTGGGGGACTGAGTGACCCCGCTTCGGATCCAATGTGATTTTTTTCTTTCCGGGACGAAAGGGTTAATTATCGTTTTGATGAGTTATCCGGTCACCAGTTATTAAAACTACATGTACATGCGTTTTCTCACAGCTGTTTTATTTATTCTTGTCGTGTGATGTGAAAACATGTTTGGCCGATAGCTGAAAACCTCGACCTTATGTCCCAAGTCAGCTGCCACCATTGCTACCCACGCATCCACTGAACTACAATGTAAATACAGAATGAAGGCAGTTTATCATAAATATAATTTGAAGTCAATACTCAATAATAAAACCGTTAAAATATGATTTTGCCTGCCACTTTAAACACTTAGTTATTTTGCTGCGTGTACAAGTACGAACCGAAGCGCGAGCCGAGCCATGAATTATGGGATTTTTTTTTTTTTTTTTTTTTTTTTTTTCATCAAAAAAATTACAGAATATATAATTTATCATTAGTAAGTAAAATACCTATATGTAAGTTAGTAACAATGACATTGTTGAAAAACTAATGTTACAATAATAGAACAGTTTCTAATAGAAGAAAAAGTAAAATGTCCGAAGCAACCTCAAGCTGCGTTTCGCGTGTGTACGCAGCATTATACAGGACGAGTGACTGCTTTGTTTTTCTACAGTGTACCGATTCCTGGCGATATGAAATGGAATTCCTTGTTTGTAATCAGTGGCGCGGCGAGAATGTTCCAAATCTCGGGTAATCTTTCAAACTGGAGCCATTTTCTAAATATTTAAGTAAGTATGTAACTATTTTTAGTTTTATAAGTTTTTTCTTACCCGATCTTCAAAAAAAGTGCTGCAGTTCGTGTTTTAGCTGGTCTGATAGCATTTTCTTGCTTGACTACAAATATTCGTCTAATTATCTATTTAAATAACAAGTTATTATTAAATTTATTGTTAACCTAATAAAATATTAGACGAGGTCAAAAAAAATGTCCTGCACGTGATAATACTTATTTTTTAATGTTTTAATTATTGTATTATGTAAATGACTGTATTGTTTATTTAAGAATGAAACACAGGTACATACTGTAGGTAATATAAAAAATACAGGGTTCCAGTCCTAGATGTGACCGTAACTTTTTCTGATTTTTCTGTTTAAAATTTTCGTTTTAGAATCGCTAATATTGTCTTCAATAATTAAATATTACAATTTGAGGTTCTCCTCAATAGGTTATTAAAAATAATTTCGTCCTAGGCTTGCAGAAAAGTCAATATATGTCGCACATAAAATAAACATAGGATACATTTATCCAAGACATTGTCTATATTGCATTTAGTTCGAGTTGAATCTTGCTATCTTATCTAATTTAGATAAAAATGTTCGGTGAGAAAATGTTGGTCGTTCTTATTATTATACGTATGATACACTTACATATGACTGAAGGACATAGGGTCCCATTAGCTGAGTTGGAAAAGCGGCGCCCTGGCATGTCGAGGTTCCTGGGTTCAAGTCCTAGATGCGCCCGTATCTTTTTCTGATTTTTCTGTTTCAATTTTCCTTACTATTTATCAAATAAAATTTTAGAAAACTTTAAAGAGAAACATAATGTTTAAAAATTAATACTCGCATTATACAGAAAATATGTAATAATTACACATTACAAGTTGTTTTTAAAGGAAAATGGCCTTCAATTTTCTCCTGAAATAAATGCATGTTCAAAGAATAAATAAATTTATTTAATATATCTCAAGTTCTTGTGATTGGATCCCTGGCACCAGCATTTGTGGAATAATATGGATTAAGTCGTTACGCCTAGTTGCTGTGGATGGTATTTTAAAAGTTATTAGTTCTGTCGCTATCTAAGTAGTTATTATTTTGGACCCGTTAAGGCTGTGCGGGCGATTGGTACGCCTCTGGTTTTATTTATTATTACTCTTTCGAATTGGTTCGAATGCATTTGAATGGTATATTGACCTTTTCCACAAGAGTAACAGCCGATTGTTGCACTGAACCGATGTGAAATGATTGGTATTATGGCATACGACATCAATTATTATTGTGGTCAAAGAAATAATATTGTTGGTTTTGCAATTGATTTTCATACCCCGCGGATTATAACCAATTCGTATTGTGTAAAGTGATTATTTTTATTTGAAACACAATACATATTTTTTAATCATACACTATTTTTCTTTGTATACCATATCTAATGAAACTTAACTTCAAATTCACATGCAGGTACACTATTTTTTTTCTGATTTGTTAAAAATCACTTCAAATTATTTGTAATCCGTTAAAAATAAATTGCAGGCCGTTTCCTGTTAAACTTTTAGTACATTACTAATATATCGGAACACGTTTTCATTCACCCGCACCATGCCTTAATAATATATAATGACGTAATGCCAAAATAAATAAATAAATATGAACACGTTTTCCGACATCGCTTTAATACTTTCCAATTTGTCCTAGAAGTTTAACAGGAAACCTATCAATTCCTTCGATAAGGGCCTGCAGTCGCGTTTTTAACCGGATTACGAATAATTTTTAAGAGATTCTTAATAAATAAACCATACTTTATATCGGTAAGTTTTCTCTGTGTTTATTTAATTGTTTAAGTTCGGTATTCTCCAATACCCTTTCCTACAATATCCTTACTGTCTACTCAAAAGCATTTAATTTTAATAAATAAAATGGTAGTTTAAATTTCAGTTTTATAACATATCACAGTATTTTATATTATCTTGTAATTATTACTTGTTGTAAGTTAGTGTACTTATACAAAGTAAACACAAAGGTGGGATATTTATAAATGGAGTGGCACTCGTAAATATATTATTATAATCTAATAAAATATAGTATTCACATAATAATTATGTAGGTCGAGTCTCAAGATATAAGGGTAAATTGCACTGGAACTATAAAGTTAACGTTATTATAGTATGTATATCGTGGTAAAAACACACTGATTACATAAATATAGTTCTTTCTGTGAATATTCTGTTGTCAAATTAACAATTAATATTCCATAGCTAAATTACCCAAAAGTGTCAAAATTACACACAAAAACAACAAAGTAAAATGCCCTTGAGGTGGATGAATAAAATTGACAAATTATAAGTAATGGACATAACGTGTTAGCAAAAATACAAAATTAATTTCACAGCGAAAAAAGTCTACGATATGAAGAATTTCAAACAATTCCACCTATTCATTTTTTAAACTTGAATTTAGATAGTAAATTGGTTTTTTGTAAAAGTAATTATTTTATGAACTAGTTATTAGAAACATTGTGTTTAAAAATACTGCAGGTACACTTTTATCCATTAGTTTATCTTTTAACGGACCGATTTCATCCTCTCTGGTTCTATTATGTATTTTTACTGCGAAAGATAGCGATGATATCGTATAAAACATTTCATTCGAATGAATTTAAACCATTCTTATGATGTAAGTTAATCTACGAGGTGTATAAATAATGAAATAATAAATCAATTAAAAGCGAACCTTGAAAATTTTATATAACAAGAATGAATGATCCGTGAAGAGAGTAAAAGATTTTTAAATAGCGAGACTAACTGCTAGCATGTTCGACAATGGTTACTTGATTAATCGTGCTCTATCCCATGTTCTTAATACAATAGCTCATAAATATCTTAAAATAATAATTAATTACAGTCTCACATGATTTACACCTCGTAAACTTGGTCATTGACAGAGCATAGTGCATCGGGGAGCGTACTGAGCACGTAGAGAGCTCACCACATGAGCGCATGTTACAAGTTACAAACCCGTGTGCTGTGTGTAGAATCAGCTGGTCAGGCGTGGGCGGGCCGCGGTGCCTCGTGTGAAGTAACGGCCCTTGTCCGACTCATCCGCCTACCTCCGCCTACCTTAGCCCGCCCACTAATAGGAAGTTGAACGAGGCATTTAGAATAAAGACAATACTAGGGCCATAATATACCATATGCTAACATGGTATCATAAAATTCTTGATCATTTTTGGTCTCGGCGGGTGAAAGTTTCGTAGTGTTGCAAATATCTTTGATTTTTTATTACCAGGATTAAAAGTGATAGGTATGAAAGTAATCACAACCTTCGATTTAATTCCTATTTCGAAGGAAGTATAAAATAAAATTACGTTTAATTTTCCTGGAAGGAACCCAGAACTTGCAACAATTTGTTGATTTCGAAGTTAATTTTTAAGTTCTGTGAAAGTTGTATTTAAGTTCTGTTATTATATATGCAGTTCATTTTGTATACAAATAAATATGTATATAAAATGAACTGCCTGAGGCAACTGAGGAAACTTGGGTCAATAATAATAGTCAATACGGTGAACCAACAGCTTGATTGGCACTTACCTACTTTCAACCAATACCTGAAAATAAATGCATACATTTTAGCTATTATATCATGTATCTATACTATCATATATATCAATCAATACTAATCTAACCTAGTATTCCTATAAGTTTTGCATGTAATTGTATCTCTAACTTTTTATATCCATATAGAGTTTCTGTTAATTGTATATTTTCTGATGTCACTCTTTATAATTTATTGTATATTGTATATTTTACACCGTTGATATTAAAATAAATAATGTCAGTTTGTGAAACGACTGCCCAAATATGGAATAATAACATAAAATAAAACAAAACTCAATGAACTTGAAAATTAAATTTGAAATGTAATGAATTTTTCATTTTCTGTTTTTTTTTTTGGTGACAGCCCTGCAGCCGAATATATCTTATACGTTCCTCCCACATTTCAGAGGTTTGATTGAGAGACAAGCTTTCGCTTCCCAATGGCACCGAAGCGTATATTATTCACATTTTTTTATCTTAGAAACGATATCACTAAAAATAATTTATCTTAATAACGATATTTCATGATGCCGCTGTCAGTTGTGATGCCTCAATTAGGCACATTAATGATATTTAGGGATCTAGGTTACACGAGAAAAATACCACGAAGTAAAAAGAGTTTGTATTTGAATTTTTACGAATACTCTTTTTCTTTGAAACTTTGAACTTTAATCAAATATTGGTGTCATCTAAGAAATTAGTTTTTATTTTTTTGTATCTATTATAACGGGTAGGGACGCAACGGTTACGTATACGATTACGATTCTTTGCGTTTCCAATTTGATGCCACCATTCATAAATCAGAGATTTTGAGTAATTCTGTTGTTTTATTGCTATAACTCTAATTTTATTTTTAAATTTGAATTTCTAACGTTCATCGAATGAACGAAAATTTTGAAATTGTATTTATCTATCTAAGAGGCGTATCCAGAAAGTAAGTGTACTGAATTTTTGTAGGTTACAAATCTTTTTATTGAAACAAAAAAATTACATGATTACCGTAGTACATATGTAAGCTATTTTTCGACATAGTCGCCATTCCTCTCAATGCAGGTGGTGAAGCGGGGGATCAACTTTTTGATGCCTTCCTCGAAGTAGTTTCCCGCCAACACCTTCGTGCACTTTTCCACCTCCTCCTTTACCTCCTCGTCGGTTAAAAACCTTTTTCCACCCATGTACAGCTTCAGGGAGGTAAAGAGATAATAATCTGAAGGTGCTAGGTTAAGGGAATGCGCGGGGTGGTTCAGGATATCCCATTTAAACGAAGCAAGCAGTTCCTTCGTGGCGTTGGCCGTGTGTGGTCTGGCATTGTCGTGCAGCAGGCTGACTCCCTTTGTCAGCATGCCTCTCCTCTTGTTATGAATCGCCTTCCGCAATTTTTTTAGGGTCTCACAGTATCTTGCAGAGTTGATGGTCTCCACTTGAGGCAGATATTCAATCAAAATTATGCCTTGACAGTCCCAAAACACGGATGCCACGATTTTTGTGGCTGAAATTGTGGTTTTGAACTTTTTGGTGGAGGGTGAAGAGGTGAGAACCGTTTTTAAACTCGCGATACCACTTGAACACACTCGTACAATTCATAGCTTTATCACCATATGCAGTTTTATCCTCATTATAAACCTCAAACGGAGGTTTTTCCTTCCAAACGAGATAACGGATGACGCCGCGTATTTCGCATTTGGCGGGAGATTGGATTGACATTTTTCACGAAACGTGTTGTCGCGTTGACACTTCTCAACGTACTGACCTTGAACAGGTCTCGTTGCGGAGGGGAAGAGTCAGGCTACACGTAAGTGTAGCCAACATATCGAAAATAAAATTCATTCGGTCGTGAGAGCCTCAGTACACTTACTTTCTGGATATGCCTCGTAGTATACGAGATTTCTAAAAAACACCCTATCCTCTTTTCCCATCCCTCAAAGCAGAATTTCGATACTTCTTGATGGATTTTTACACACGTGACGTTCAAAATAATAGGAATATTACTGTGGACCACACCGGGGATTCAGCTAGTTACTTATAAAAATAAGAAAACTCCACATATCTTGGTCATATCATGAGGAACGAAAAATGTACGATGATCGTAATCCAGAGAATGGTTGAAGACGCAGCAGAGGAAGACGCCTCATTCTTCCAACTTCCAAATCTACATGACTGGTACAAATGCAGTTCCGCAGAATTGTTTAGTACCAGCATGCAAAGAAAAATGTGCCCTGATGATAACAAGGCACCGATTGGAAACTGCACCTGATAAGAGATTGAAAAACAGTTCTTCTGAATTTTCTGAAACAACTGAAAAGCACGCTGCATTTAATTAAATGTGTAATATTTAGAATATTTACTTAGTGATTATTTTTAATGATAAACGAATTTGGTGCAGTCGAAATTCTATGCTCCAGCTTTGGGTTGCTTTCCAAAGTTCTGAAATGATAGCATTTATGGTTATCGTGTTATTTATTATCTGTACGATTATAACTACCTATCTATAATCTGTACGAGCACATTGTTAATGTCAAAGTATCTGATTTCACCAACGAACAGGGGCATTTAACTAAGCTTTGGCCTTGAAACTCATTTGAAACCGCCACGCCCACCTCAAAATTCTTATAGAAAACGAATAATATGGCTAAAAGCTCAGATCTCATTGGTGAGAACAGAAGGATTGGTTTGATCTCTCGCTCTCTACCATAATGACTCGTGTAACAGAAAGAGATGACGGAATTTTGCCGTTTGACAGTTTCAAATCATTCAAACAAAATGAGAGTGGTTTATTTATACACGCGGGTTGTCATTTTCTGCCGAAATACTATCATTTCCGTCGAAAATATTGCGTGTTAAAGTTGTTCGTGATAAAAATACAATATAAGCCAGTATAGTGTTAGCGAGTTACAAACATATTATATTCAACCTACCTACGTAAGTTCAAGTTTAAAGTGAATTAACAGTTTTAGGTTATTCGTTCGGTTTTTTGAACAATGCTTGATACTTGACATATGTCTTCCTCCACAACGTATAAATGTTATTTATTATATCGATAAACTTATTCATGTTATTGATTAGTGTTATCCTGTATTATCTTATTGTTTTGGTGAAATTAAAGATTTTTAAGCATATGTAACCATGAGTTCATGAGGCTGAAAAATGTCGGAATTTTTCGTCGTACTGTCGGACAATCATGTTTTGGAAATTTTCTTCAGTGTTTTTGCAAATTTCTTGTCATTTTGGGTTTCTTCTTCTCAGATTAACAAGTTTCATCTTAAGGAAATGCACTGTAAAAGTTTATTTTCTTAGTCAGATGAACCTTGCCCTTGGAAAACATTTCGACATTTTTCTGCTTCAAGGACATTTTTATTTTTATAATAGTTTTTTTGGGCTAGTGAATGAATAGAGTAGGCTGAGAGCAATTATGTTGTCTATGGTCGCATCTTTTTTTAAATGGCCTTGAGTTTCCTCTACCTTGTCTACTGCTCTGCTCCGCACGGTAGGTACTGCTTGTATATCTGTGGTTAAGTACTGTATAATTCTGTTGGATACAAAAAGCCGGAAGATATCGATCTAGAGAGTGGTATATTTATGCCAACGAAGCTTACAATAAATTCCCTCAGGACAAGGAATCCCGTTTTCAATCGGACCGTTAGCAAAGCTTTTTATGATTACACCTGCACATGCTGTACCTATAGGCTGAGTGACATGACTCAATCAACACTTTAAAGTTTCTCTTTGGACTTCTCGTTCATTCTATGTTTGGGTGTTTGTCATTACAATGGTCAAAATAAATTGACAATTCATAGGTACATAGGTAATTTGCTTTGTTGGTAAGTTATTTTTGACAGAATTTTGATCATCTACGTTCTATGTAATAATGTTTTATTTACAATCAATGTGTATCTTCATTATTCTACTAGTTTCTTGGTAACTGGTAACTTGATTCTAGACAATAATAAATTATAATTAACCCCTTGGTAGACCTTTTCTATGTCCCTACTCATTACAGGCATGTCTCTGCTATCTGTAAACTGTCGTTTAACACAAGTCATCTAGCCTTGCATCGGCAGCAAAAGTACTCTTGCTTGAAAATTAAATTTGTAATAATTAATGTCACATCCGTCATCTGAGCATTTAAATTATATTCTCAATAAATTATTTTATAGTTCTTCGGACACAAGACAATTTCATTTATAGATCTGTTTTATTATCTTTTTACGAACTATTTCCTGGCAAATTGTGGAGAATACCCAAAAAACACCACCAGTAAATTGTGTGAATAAAAACGGTGTACTTTTTGAGGTCTGATATTTTTAGTTTATTACGAGCTTTTCTATTCAATGATGCAAACATTTCTCTTCAAAATTCTGTCTGTATCTTTGCATTTTTATGTATCTCTCTGAATGTCTCTGAATGGGGTGAAAAACTAATAAATTAAATTAGTTAGTATCGACCCACAATATTTCGAAAAAATATAGAATAGCAGAAAGTAACAAACTAAGATCTTCTTCATTTTGTTCCTTTCTCGCCGTACATTACTGTTATATCGCATCGTTGCTTGATTTAATTCGTTGAATTGGATTCATTGGAATTCAGTTCGTCTCTGAGAGATCAAACATTACATCTCTCGCAAATGCAATACAATAGTGACTCATTATCATTACTTAAGACTGGGGGCCATTTGCGGAATTGAAAGAGATTAAAATTAACCTCCGGTTTGAACCACTGCATCAGCATAGCTCAAACCGGGGTTTAAGCTTAATCTTGCTTCAAACAACCGGCTATAAAATAATTTATACGTCTGGAATATTATTAGCATTTCTGGCGGAGTTTATTATTTTAGACGTCTCCATAAACAGTGCAATAATTCATTAAATTCAAAAGCTTTAGATTTGACAGGCAAGTTACGGGACGCATTATACATTTAATGAAACACAAGAGCCCGTTGATTGATTGGTCTGATTCTACGTATCCCGTTTCTAAAATAATTATTGATAAATGATCCCGTTTACTTCGAAGAAAACAACTGCAGATAATCCACATTCAGAGTGGAAGATACTACCAGTATCGCCCTGGTGTAAGACCACCATTCAGAATTGAAACGTTGCTCCAAATGGCTTTAGCCGTGTTTAGTGACTAGATCTGAATAGCCAGGTACTTCCCCACCTTCCTCTTTCCCTTCCCCACTTACCTTCAGCCTCACAACATCCCCCAATTGGGGATGCCATAGTCTCACTGGCTCCAGACGGGAGCAGTTGGGACTCTTGTGAGGTATTCACTATAAAAATTCACTATAAAATATTCCCTTTATCAGGTCTATGGATTAAATTAATAATATGTCACATTTTATATGAGTAAAATATAGGCAAAGTTTTATAAAACCTGCGCTACGTTCCAAAGAGGAATATTTTTCAGCCTGGCCCTGGTAAAAATCTTGGTGGATATAATTTTTTTAAATAACGAAAGCATATTTTTTATTATTAATTACTAGCTGAAATCCCTGGCGTTGCTCGGGCCTTACGCATAGTTTGAAGGTCAAGTGCAAAATTTCAAAAAAAGTCTCCGAATGTAACTCTAAATTTTCATACAAATCAAATCCATCCGTCCGCCCGCCTGCCTTCCAAAGGTCACAGACACTCTTCTTTATATAAATAGATAAAAGATATACGGTAGATAGATTGTAAAATAAACAAATGCTCCAGTGTCACTATATTTCATATTATTATGTTGACACTTTTCAACATTCTACCAATTGGTATAATAATTTATGACAAATTTCATAAAACATGATTGTTAGTGATGAGCCGGGTTCCCATCCACATTCAATCAATGGCTAGATCAGTTCTTCACTATTGCACAAGCAACATTCAGCCCCTGTAACAATGGTGGTAGGAGGATTCTTTAAGATATATTTTATCTTAAAAATCGGCGAGATTTAAAATTCCTGAAATCCCGCAGGATTGCTGGATACGGGATTGCAAACCCCAACCAGGAGTGCACTCACGTTTGAAATAGAGATACATTTTATTGCGGGAACATTCGTCTTGTTCGGTTAGACTCCGTTCGAGACCAAATCATTAAGTCAAAGTGTTCTAGTCATTATTTACCTTGGAGGATATTGCGCAAAGGTTCTTTTCTTCGTAAAATCAGTAACTAGGCCTCCGTGCTAGATATTTTTAATGATATCACGTTTGCGGCAATTTGTTGAGTGGACTTTGGATTGAACAACCTGTATTTTGATGATGTTTTAGACATTTATCCTCATTTATACACGGACAAAATGAGTAAAATGATGATTTATTAAAAATCTCTTAAAATCATTGGTAATCTTGTGGAAAACAAGACTGCAAGCCACTTCCTGAGTGTTCCTATTAAGTAAATTCATAATAATATCGGAGCACGTGTTCATCCACCTGCGTTTGTCTAAATGATTTATCATGACGAAATGCAAAAATGTTATGCTACATGTTCGGACATCCAGACAAAATATTGGTATTTGATGTTATCAGGATACCTATCAATTCATTCGTTAATGGCCTACAATCCCGTTTTTAAAAGGAATACTAATACTTTGAAGAGATTCTTAATAAATTAGCAATATGTTTTATCAGTAAGTTTTCTCCGTGTATCATCATATCAACTTCATTTAGTTTTCTTTCGGGTATAATGTGATTGGTTTCGTCTTGCGTACACTTAGCTGGTCTCTCTCACATTGGCGTGAGAGACCACCACCCAGAATCGGAACGTTGATAAAAATTACTTGATCTATGTTTGATGATCAGATGTCTGTAACCAGTACATCCCAGCTTTCCTCTTCATTTCTTCCTTCCCTCCCCATTTTTTGTTTTCTCCAGCTTCACTATCAATCTCCAATACCGGGGATGCCATAAATCCCCCAGCTTTAAACAGATCAGACCTGTGCGGGATCACTTAAAATATTGATCTCTGTAACGCAATGTCACCACTCACAGAATCCTCAAAATCACAGAGCACCGGAATCCATGTGCACCAGCAAACTAACGGTGATCTGAGAATTAAAACGGCAAACGGTTCATAAATTGTGATAACAAACTTTTATATCAAACACTATAATTTATCAATAGAGATATTTATACAGAGTACAGAATAAACATTGTACCGAGTACCCACTAGTACACAGTGTACCGAGAATAATACAAAGAGACGGTTATCTGTATATCTGTACTCTCGTATTCAAAGTGACAATTCATTCCGGTACATTAAATTTAACATCCAACATAACACATACAGACATGGCAATCAGACATCAGGAAAGGTGTTTCTCTGTGTGTAGTGGAGTGCAGAACACAGGTGATGTAACGTTCGCTGTGAACCGAGGAACGAGTTCAAAGTTATGACTCGGTTACACAACGTGATCCTCGAGGTCACACCGGATCGGCTAGGCTGTGGAACATTTGAACCCAAGAACACGGTGACAGTTTGGTTACATTCATTTATTTGCAGGGTGAAAATAATGCGATATATTTTTGATTTTAGATACATTATAAGGGCGATTATTTTAAGAAGTGAAAAAGGATTATAAGAAAAAATAATTTTACGATAGGAGGAATCCTCCTTCACACGTAATGCTGTCCAAAATTTTGGATAAAAAGGGAGGAAGCGCAACACGGCATAATAACCCAAAAAAAATTACGATAATACTTTTGGCCGTGAAAATCTAAAATAATATCCAAAAACTTCATGGTTTGTACTTAGATGTGTAAGAAACTAAACAATTTGTTTAAATTTGTCCCAACTCGTATAGCTTCATCGTGTCAGCTGCCACACGGCATAATAACCCAAAAATAAATTACGATAATACTTTTGGCCTTGAAAATCTAAAATCATACCCAATAATATCATGGTTTGTACCTAGGTAAGAAACTAAACAATTTGTTTAAATTTGTCCCACCTCATATAGTTTCGTCGTGGCAGTCGTAGCAGCGTATTTTTAAAATTATTGTTTTTTTATAAAATTTTAAGGATTCTTTCAGTTTGGGGAAGCAATTTATGTTTTTCAGGATTCTTTCATTTCCAAAAAATAAGTTTCTTCGAATGAAATTTGGAAATTGTGCCGTTCCTTCTCACCTTTATAAATTTCACGTTCTTTACTCCCCGGATTGTACATTCTGTGGTCTAGAAGTGAGAACTTTAGATCACATATTTTTTGGTTGTCCCTCTCCAGACAAATATCCTCTCTTCTATCAATAATAATAATAATAATAATAATAATTGGATAATTTGTAGGGCGCCGTTTTTGTGAAAAATCATCTCAAGGGCGCTGTACAATTTATTTCCTAGGATCTACATTTGTTATTTAGACCAACTGTGCCAGCACGAGGTTCGTCATCCGTTCAGGCATGTGTCTGCCGCCAATATAGCGCTGACATGTGTCTGCTGCCAATAAAGAGCGCTAACACAACATCCTCACATAGACAACAAACCTTGGCAGCACCGCTGTGACGCTCGACGAAGACAGAAGATGGAGACTCTGCTGCAAGAATCCTAGGTAGTGAAGGAACTGTACCAGCTGCTGCAGCGAGAGAGACTACCCCGTCCACCAACTGTGCCAGCACGAGGCTCGTCATCCGTTCAGGCATGTGTCCGCCGCTAATATAGCGCTGACATGTGTCTGCTTCCAATAAAGAGCGCCGACACAACATCCTCACATAGATAATAGACCTTGGCAGCACCGCTGTGCAAAATCACCTCATCCTAGTCTACCTTAGTCTCTCCAGCCACCTCCCAGCCATTCATGCCACCTAGTGCATCCTCTCGACCCTTTCAGACTCCTTCCTGGCTCCAATACCTAAATAAAATCCAGCAAAAAAAAAATACAATGCTTTCTATTGTCGTGATCCGACGATTTCACACCTCTGTCTCAGATCCTTAGGGCTCGCTTATCGCAGGCTATCATAAGCAAAATCTTAAACCAAAGTCAAAGTGAAGTTTATGTATGTCATCTGTAACAAAATACATAAACAAAAACAGAAAATAAAAACAAAAACAAAAACTTTAAACAAAATATGGCTTATCTGTCCTCCAGGCAGACATCCTCGGTTGAAGAGGTCCCGTAAATCCCGACACCACTTGACACTTGAGGGGTCAGGTATAAAATCTTCGAATGCATTGAGAATCTTTGTTCTAGCTTCACTTTCAAAATTTAATCGGTTTAAAATGCTATAATAATTGCAAATTCCGGCTAAACGGTAGAAGTTACGCGCATTTCGTGAAATAAGAAGGTAAACACTATATAAAACACGGATGCTGAACATTTTTCAGCGATCTCTTAACAAGGGAAACCTTCTGAAAGGATTAAACAAACCGGAGCAGTTAAAACACGTCCGCTCTCGTAGAAACAAATACGTCTTATATAAAATTGTCTCCCCTCCACATTCACCATCTCATCTCATCTAAGTCAGAACTTGACTCCAATCTTGCATATAATTTTGAAATCTCCCCGTTTAAACAAAATAATTATATAAATTCACATCCCCTCTCTCCATAATTTGAAATGATTACCGAGAACACGCTTGAAGGGTGAAAGTCATCATTAATGTCGTATTTTTCAATCTTACCACTCTAGCTCACTGAAATCTCACGGACCGCCACTGGTGTGTATCTACAATTACATCTACAATTTAAATACGCGTTATCTTCGAAATCACCAGATTTATTGATGCAGCCGAGTTCTATTACAGAAATATTTAAGAATTTATGTGATTGAAGGTTAATGCAGTTGCCCTACATAAATAAATAAATAAATACTCTTTACATATATTGAACACAGACATAACATAATATGGCCGATTTGTTTTTACGATCTGGATTCGCGTTCCGGCGTTCTCCGCTTGAATCAGAGCACTGGTTACAAGTCTTAACAATTTAGTCGTAATTCAATTCTATAAAATATTTTTATTTACACTACTCTAACCTGTGCTTGACGAAGCGATGTGTTTATTAATTATTCTTATCGTCTCAGTGAATGCATTGTTTTTGTACGGACGCAGAGCGTCACCCGCGCCCCCGTCCCGTGCTGAGGCTGTAGGCATTTAGTATTATGAGTTTTGACACTTATCACGTGATCGAATACCGTTAAAAAGATTACGCCTCCACACTTTAAGTCAAGGCTGCCCAACCCCAGGCCCGCGGGCCACAATGTGGCCCGTGAACGAATTATAAGTGGCCCGCGTGAACCATTTTCAAAAAACCCGCCAATCCGCCAATTTGAAAAAGTGTCGTGGGCCCCCAGTAAAACAAACAATGCAGCTTGCGCGCGGTCACCGGTGTTGCCAACGAAGGCGATTTAACGTTATTTAGGCTACTCAGAACGAGAATCAGCGACGAAAAAATCTAAAAGCACTCATTTTGAATTTTTTTGTGGGGAATTATGTTTTATTGAAATTCTCTAACAACCCCCCCCCCGCCCATGGAAATAGGAACCGTCAGGTATTCAGTGGCCCGCCAGTGATTCAAAATCGTCAATTTCGCCCAACTGTTAAAAAGGTTGGGCAGCCTTGCTTTAAGTCATGCAAGCAACGACTTTGTACAAAAATCAATTCTGTCCATGTTACAATGAAAACCATGCAGATACTGTTAGATCACCTTTGACTTGTCAGATAAATTTTTGTCGAATATCAACTTAGAAAAATCAGCTTCGTCTGTATGATTAATAATGATTTTTGTGTTAAATGTTGACCCCTTTTTGACTCGTTTCATACTTCTCGTGAGCCTGATTGGTGAACTTCATGCGTTCATTCACTGTTCTATTCATTCAACAATAATAAATTATAATTATTCACGAATAAATTAAATTATAAGTTGTATTTCGGTTTGTGTATCGTGACACAGCTTCGAAGAGCTGGGAGTAAATAATAAACATATTATGTAGGTGCTTGAGTGTGTCTCCAATGCGAGTGTCACTTTAATTTAAATTAAGTTTTTCCATCTGTTCATATTTACCTACGTACTATGGAAATTGAGATGCATACACAACGCGTTTAGCTCGAACAGAGTACTATCTTCATGATCATTCAAATTAACTGGTACCAGGTGTAGTCATTTTTCGTGAGTCATATAAGAATAATTTAGGGAATGTGATATTTTTGTTTGTTTTTGATTTTTTTATCAATATTGATCGATCCGGCAGGGTTGGCACTATTTCCAAACCCTTGGGTTTTAAAAAAATGTGAGTTTAAAAAAAATAATACAATAAGAGTTATAAAATCATACTTTATTTAATTTTTATTTGTAAGTACTGTAGTAGTAATAATTATGAGTGACTTTAGGTAATAAAATGTAAAATATATCACTATAGTTAAAGTAAGAACACTAAGGACGAGTTGTTTCAGAGAATTTGAACAATTCATCAAATTTCACAGTTAATTTTCAAGGACTGTAAAAGTTCTATTATTATTTCAGTTCTGTGAAGCAATTGGCCCATGTTGATATAATAACAGAATTTAAATAGGATTTTCACAGAACTTGGAAATTAACTTTGAAATTTAATGAATTGTTAAAATTCTCTGAAACAAACCGCCCTTAGTTGGAAATATTCATGGGATGAGAGCGAGAGTAATCATCTGGGTTACTTACACCGAAGTCTATTTATCTTGAAAAATTATTTTTTTACAATTGCATTGTGCATTCACTGACCGTTTCTTCTAATTAAGGCGATCAATCTCAACATCTTACATTCAGAATTGGGCGAAATCACGCACTCCTTAAGCCGATGGCGATAAGATTGAAATTCCTACGCAGGAGACTGCATTTCAAAACATATACGCCCGAAGATTTATTTTTTTCTAGGCTGATGAAAAAATGCTCGATTATTTCAAAGGTCAAAATTTGTTCTACTCGCAATATTTAATTAAAGAATCTGTAATATATCAAAGTAAAACATGTTTTGCATGATTTTGCATTACTTCACATTTCATCGCCCTAAGCCCGATAAAACCCCTAAAAACCCACTGGGCAAATAATTTTTGTAAAAACCCGCGTTT
This sequence comes from Hesperophylax consimilis, assembly GCF_061612785.1. Taxonomy (NCBI): domain Eukaryota; kingdom Metazoa; phylum Arthropoda; class Insecta; order Trichoptera; family Limnephilidae; genus Hesperophylax; species Hesperophylax consimilis. The sequence continues at coordinate 16,165,668 of NC_142850.1, read as the reverse complement.
CTTCAACCCTAACTACTGGATTTCTTAATTTTATCTTCCATAGCCACAGAGTTACTGTGGAGCTTTACTGTCTTTGATTATGTCATTCGAATTGTGACAGTTTGTTTCTTTTTCTCAAATCAATCCTCTCCCAGCCTCTCCAGGTAGGCCAGCATTTTGTTCTAAAGTACTGTTTTCGGATTTCCTGGCTTCGTACACCATCTCAATGTTTATGTTCTCTCTTGCTTGGAACATTCTAATAATAATAATGACACTTTTGAGATAATGATATCTTAACTGGGATCTCCCGTGCTGGGGATTTCATTTAGATATTAAAATTTAAAAGCACGAATAATATGAAGTAATCTCAAAATATTATAAAACAAAGTGGCTATCCGCGTCTGTCTGTTTGTGCGCTTAGTTCTTCCAAACTACGCAACCGATTTTGATATGGTTTTCACTATTATTTAGAGAATTTCTCTCTGAAGTTTTATATATATAATACATGCATATTATATTTATAGAAAGTAGAGAAAAGTTAAGCAACGCCGCGTACATGTCAGTATGTTATAAATATATTGTTATTATAATATTAGTTGTGTGGTTTTGGTTTCAGTTTGCATTTGGTGTCAGTATAATTTCTATTTCTGATCTCCCCATGTTTTGTGTCCTGCATTTTATTTGAGAGTAGCTGTACCCCGCCACGCGTTGTTGTGGCTCAGTCTGTCTGGGCAGAAAGAGAAACAATAGCACGTTTTGCCAACAGATGACACTGTTTTTCAAAAAAATATTTTTTACCTGTTACATGTGACATCTATACAATAAAGGTAAGTAAAAACACACGCGTATTCGAATGTAATGTCGTGTCAAAATTTCAAAGCAATCGGTGAATTGACAACTTTCGGTGATTTAAGATTTTGAACAAACGAACATTTTTATTTATATAGATTTTAATTTTATCATATAGTTGTGGCTTTTGAATGAGAGTGGGATTTCGTTGTAGAATTTAGTGCCGTAGTATAAGCATTGATGTATTATATTTAGACATGAAGCGATAAAATAGGTTCCAAATTTTTACCTCCAATTTACCTTCAACGCTCCCAACATTCTAACTAAAACTACTGAATCCCGTACCGCTGTCGCGTTCTAATATGTAGTAGTACACGTTTCGACGGCATGTTGGTACGCAATCTAGTTACAGCTCTATGAGTTTATGAAGCTTTGAGATATTGTCTTTCTTATATTCGTGTTAGTTGTTATTTCTTGTGGTTTTTATTTATGAATGTAAAGGAGGATTGGTTTAGAATAAACCTGTTTAATTGACAGGATTGATTTCGTCAGTGCTAGTTCTTCTACTTGGCCTATTCATGCTAGCCAACAATTGACTTTCATACTCCCGGGGTTGATGAGATATGAACGTTATCCAAGTTTCATTATCACACATACACGCCTCTTCATCAAGTTCATTATCACTTCAATGAATAATAATAATAGTATTTATTGTGTACTCATTCCCATGGTTATTCTAGACTTGTAGAAATTTCATGTGAATTGTTCCAACTTTAGCCATTGTTATTGCGCAAGACCTGGACAGAATAATACAATACTTATGAGATGGTACAAAGTATGTACGTTAATTTATTACTAACGCGCTCTAATTTCCAATGCCGGGACAAACAATGAACCACTGAACACTGATGGCATATTGACAAACGATTTAGTATGTATTACTATTATGGGCAAGGGCAAACGTAATTATTAGTATTTTGATACATAGGTAATATTTTGATATATGCTAAAATGTCCTGAAAGATCCAGTTCAAGCTCTACTGGATGGCTCCGGCTTACTTATCAGAAATGTGTATTCCGGAAAATACCAATTCACGACAGTCAACCCTTAGATCAGCAGTCATTAGCTATCGGAAGGTCGAAGGAACCAAAGCGCACATCAGATTCTAAGTTCGGTGAGCGTGCTTTCAGAATGTCAGGACCTGGAAGGACTTCCACATGATTTAAGAATGTTTACAGACTCGACAGAATTCAGAGCTAAATTTAAAACTCACCTTTTTAGACAGTCATATCCATAAAGTCAGAAAATTTTTACCTCTTTAGTCCGCGACATTATGAGTAACTAAATGTGTAAAAAATACAAATATTATTTGTAAGTTTTTAAGGTCATTTCATTAAAATTCTCCATTCCTAAGGCGTCCTAAATTCTCCAGTATTTTAAAAGAAAAATCAATTCTACTTTTGCCACTAATCTTCTAATAAATGTAATATAGTAATGAAGGGAAAAAATAGCAAATGTAAAATCAATGTCTAGTGTTTTTACTATAGTGTCCTCTGCGAGCAAAGTCGTAAAATTTTTAATAAAAGTGTGTTCATCTGAAGTGACCAGCCAGGTAAGTGTGCCTATGTTTCTCTGTATCTGTTTGTAAATAATAAGTATGTTTTTTTCTGAATCTATAAATACTCGTAATAAAATTAGGTCTCAACCTAAAATTAAGTCTCAACTAGGAATCTCTAAATACAGGGTTTTCCAATAAGAGGTGTTATTTTGATATTCAATCGTAATATATCAATGGTTTCGTTGCTTTTGTGGCACATAGCGCCGTCTTGTTGAAAGTAAACGTTGTCCAGATCAATACCATCCAATTCTGGCCATAAGAAATCATTAATCATCTCTCGATAGCGCAATCCATTCACCGTAACTGTTGCTCCAGCCTCATTTTCGAAAAAGTAAGGTCCAATGACTCCGCCAGACCATAAACCGCACCAAACAGTCACACGTTGAGGATAAAGAGGCTTTTCAACAATGACTCTTGGGTTTTCCGAGCCCCAGATGCGACAATTTTGCTTGTTGACGAAGCCACAGAGGTGGAAATGGGCCTCATTACTCAAGATGATTTGCATTTGATTCACTCAAGTGAATTTTAATAATTTCAATGCGTTGTTGAAGCGTTATCGTGTATCGTTCCATTTTTATTAATGGCGTAGTTTGTACTTGTCAAATGTCAAAAAATGACAGCTTCAAAAGTAACATCTACCGAAATAGCGGGCTATTCAAAATAACACCTCTTATTGGAAAACCCTGTAGTATAAAATAAAGTCGCTATCCGCGTCTATCTGTTTGTGCGCTTAGTTCTTCTAAACTATAGCAGATTTTGATATAGTTTTCACTATCATTTAAATAATTTCTTCCGGAAGGTTGGTGTATATAATACATACATATTATATTTATAGAAAGTAGAGAAAAGTCGATGTTTTATAATCATGTCGTAAAAATATTTTTTCGAGCATTACATTGTTAACGCTGGCTAAATCTTATGAGATACATCAAAATAATGTACTACGGAATTGTATATCTAAAAATATGTCTATGTATAGGTATATGTCTATGTTCTAAAGCGTCAGCTACACTACTCGCTTCGACGCTTCGACGAAGTCCTCGACGAAGTTTGCCGAAGTTCGAAGTGCGTGCCCACACTCGTGCAACTTCGCGAGTAACTCAGTCCAGTCCTTTGACTCGGGCGCATTTACCGACAACAATCGGAAGTCGGGCGAAGCGAAGCGAAGTTGCCCGAAGCGAAGTGAAGTTCGCGAGTAGTGTAGCGCCGGGTACACGACAGCTAGTAGCTACTAAATTGTACAGCGCCCAATATATCCAATTATTATTATTGTTGTTACAAATCTCATGAAAAATGGACTAACAATAGAGATCTATAGAGTTTTAGTAATATTTTTTATGTTATTTCACTAAATTGGTGCTATAAAAATTATTATTATGCAGCAATACACCACGGAAAATAATCACGGATGCAATGCCCCCATAATACATGTATATTCGTATGTCGTATGAGTTTATGACGGAACAGAGCGTTTGGCCAATTTTGGCTCCTTGGATATTAAAAGCAATGTCAACAAGCTTGTGTAAAAATACGGAATCTGCAACAGTGGTTAGTAGGATAAATATATTCTGATTTGCTACATATTTGCCCAGTATTCTGGGTAGGTACTACTGGTGCCAACAATTAAAACAAAAATGGTGTTAAGGCGATGCACTACATCGTGTAATATTTTAAATTGAGCCGCTATCAATAACAACCCTTACGTAGATGGCGATAAGGTTTAAATTCCCGCTTAACACCATCCACCTGTTTTGATTTATGCAAGAAAAAAACATGGCCAAAAAGTGCCTTTTATTTTATTTTGCGGATGTTCAGGCATAAATATTTAATTTTTTTTCTACCTTTTTATAAATCACTTAATTTTCCACATTATACAATAAAATCATAACCGAAAATGGGTTCGTAAGTAGGAGATTTTGAACTTTAAAGCAGTTTTCATAGGCCTTTACATTTTTTTTCTGGGCTTATAAAAAGACTTATCTAAAAAATACTCGATTATTTCAAAGGCCAAGATGTATTCTACTCGCAGTATTTAATTAAAGCATCTGAAACATTTCTAGGCGACCAAATTTTCAAACCAAAAACACATGATTTTGCATTACTACGTATGGCATCGCCTTAAGTATATTTATAATTTTATTTTAAACTGGCTGAAGTACACAGAGTTTTTAGAAATAAAATCTTCCTCCTCCTTTGAAAGTCGAGCGTGCAAAATTTCATCAACCTAGGAACAACACTCTAGATTTGTATAAAAATCAAAACCACACCGCCCGCCCGCCACAGACTGCTTACAAATAGATTCACGCAGACCCACGAAAAAATCACGGGAATGTCTAAAATATTGATTATTGACAAATCAGTTCCAATTTTTGAAATAATAAAATATTATATTATAGATAGGTACCTTATCGCTCATTTGAATTTTCCGCACAATTGATCCCCATTTTGAAAATGACACTTAAATTCAAAGCAAATATGAGTTCATTAAACCAGATTTCAAGGGGACAAACAACTACGCACAGACTACCGAAATTATGTTTTTTAATTTTTTTTTAAATTTTTTTTTATTTATTTATTTTTTAATTTTTTTAACAGCAATATAAAGTAAAGTAAAAAGATACAATATTAAGTAAAATAAAAATATAAAGTGATCTAGTTGGTTCTCAGTCCTTCTCACTAGGTATTCCTCCGAGGCGGACTGTAGGTTGTTGTATGTGTGTTGATCATGATTTCTTCATCTTCTAATTTGTTGGTTCCCACAAAATATAAAATAAATGAAGCAAAAAGTATTTATATTTGTTGTCTGTAGGTTGCGTTGGGGTTAGTTACTTCATAAATTTAATGATTTCCTCATCTTCATGTTTAGTTAGCCATAATTTGATGTCTTTTTAAAACTTTTATATATCCATGGTGTTTTTAATTTCAATAGGAAGGGCATTATATAATTTTATAGAATGGAATAGTGGTTTTTCTGGCCCAAAGATGTGTTTAATTTTGGAATGTTTAGTAGATTTGAGGATTGATAATTGACTTCCGCAGACTTACGATCGTCTAAATTCTTGTCAAATCATTTCCAATTTTGAAAACACCAATTAGAATAATTTTCCGTTAAAACATTATGATAGGTAGGTACCTACTTTATCGCTTGCCTGAATTCTTTACACAACTCATTCCAATTTTAAAAATATTTAAATTCGAAACACAGTATTTATTTTTGATGATTATGTTTTCAATTAAGAATAGATTATTGGTGTTGTCTTTATTTTAGTTTGAATCCACTTTGTTAATGTTCCATAGAAATACATAAAATGATGCTAGTTCGCAGGCCGTTAAATCTGTCAACAGTTCCCCCATTTTGCAGACTTTCCTAGAGTCAGATGTTTGAAATTCCGGGGCGAGAGTTGTGTGTGTATTATTCAGTTTTCAACAGCGTTATTTGTGAATGAATATTATGAAACATTATATGCAAATTATGAATATTATGACATATGCAACATGTTATTTGCGATTTATGACAAATGTAAAATTAACTGATATCGGAACTACGAACAAAAACGCATTATTACGTCACTACCTGCAAGTAATCACGTAATTAGTAAGCACCGCAATACATGCAACATTGTTTAGACAACTGTTCTTTAATATATCAGCAGAAGTTTGAACAAATTAAATCTTTTATTTATTTACACTGTTTCTATATTCTGAAGGTTATAAGTGTGTGTATATAATTTACGTGAAAGTTGTATAAATAGTTATATATAATTGACGTGAAATTTGTATACATAATTATATATAATTTACGTATTTATTATATATATAATTCACGTGAAAGTTATAACCCTTCAGTGATTTTCAATGCCAAATTTTTGTAAGGGAACGTTTGTCTAAATGTATGAAAGTGACAACCGAGTACTAATGTATTAAAAGAGTATGACTGCTATGTTCTTGGTAGCTACTTTTTTCGTAGTGCGAAAAATAATAATTTATAATCTACTTACAAAATAAATTTACTCGGTGATCGTTCGGGTATTCTGAAACGTTAACGTCTGAAATGTTACCACAATTTAATGAAAAAGTATTTCTGTCGATATTCTACAATAAAATGGGAATAACATCCCTGCTACCATCTAGTTGCGATTTCGTGTCAATAACATTTTCCTTTGCACTTTTAGTTTACTCGTTTACTTGTATTTTTACATTTAAAAAAATATATCTTACAAAAGTTCCAAAGCCAATGAAACTATGGAATCTCCAATTCTGAGACTGGTGTTGTGTGACAGATTAATAGTCAAGAGGAAGGCACCTAACTATTCAAATCTAGTCATTGTCTGAAGGTGAAACTGAGATTTCCATCCTCTCTCAAATGAAGTGCGAATTTTATAATGTCAACAGTATTTTTTATTCTCAGCTCCGGGCGCCGAATTGCCAAGGCGCCAGGGCCCTGATAATAACGAAAACCTAACAGTCCTAACACATCACCCTTGAGATTATTTTTCACAAAAACGGAGCTATTCACAGACATAGGAATTAATAGACGAGAAGATAATGGCGAGGGGTAAAATCAACTGTTGAAGAACGAAGGGAGTAAGGCTGACTGTGATTCGTCAATAAATCAATCTGACAGTAAATAGGCATCTCGCATTATAATATCACCATTTACTTCTTAAAAGTAAAATCTGCTTTAGAATGAATAGACATTTTTACATGGGAGCGCAAATTACTCGCCACGTTATGAACAAATTTGCGAAGTCCAAATTCGGCAAAAAAATTCGGTTCCATTTTCAGAGTCGAATATTTCGTTTAAGTATTTAGTTAAGACACTTTTATAAATGTTCATAATTTACTTCCCAGCAACCAACCAGCTTTGTGTTTCGCGTCCAGACGTTTCTCGATGTGATAGTATATGTTTCTAAAACTGATCTATATTATACGATGTGAATATGCTTAAAACAAAGTAAAAATAATGCTTATATATGGAATGTAATACGACAATTGGGTTTATTCTCTTTTTCAAATCTATTTTTACAAGTTTTCATAGTACAATTCAACATTTTGCCGTGTTATTTCGTAAAATGAGCCGATGATGCCTCGACCATAGTTCGCACAAGAATGATGACGTCACGTTTTCAAATTTCACTTGAGGCCATATGCGAGCCCAGCCGGCTCAATGGAACCGGTATGGGGAGTGGGGATAATACGCTTTTAATCACTTAGGGCAGGTCTACTAATATTCATATGTCTATGGAGCTATTCAAAAATACATTTCATTCTAATATTATTGATTACAGTGGTCACCTACCTAGGCGTCTAGTAGTTTTGACAAAGTACATAAAAAATTTACACGCGCCAGGTGCCGTTCGTTTTCAGGGCAGGCCCTGAAAACCACGTCCCAGAAGCGGAGTTTTCCACTCTGCTACTGAGAACGTCGATAATCGACGTGTAATCACGATAATCGACATGTTTCAGTTATGCACATCACTACCTACTCCAGTCTCTATCTAATGGCGCGTAACCACCTGATCTATTCTATGATCTATTTGTTAACCGAGCAACTCAGGACAGTGGCAATTCAACATCCTTCAATACACTCTTGAAAGGTGATATTAAGGACGGGTTGTTTCGGAAAATTTGAACAATTCATCAAATTTCAACGTTCATTTTCGGGTTCTGTGAAAGACTTATTCAAGTTCTGTTTATATCATTGTAGGCTAGTTGCTTGAGAAAACTGAAATAAAAACAGAACTTGAAAAAGTCTTTCACAGAACTTGAAAATGAACATTGAAATTTGATGAATTGTTCAGATTCTCCGAAACAACCCGTCCTAAGTCAAAAAAGTGATGAACAAACGAGGTTAAATATGTTAGGATAATAGGCCAATTTTTTTTCATCCTTTTTGAATGAAAGTGTGTTGAATTACCACTGTCCTTGGTTGACATGGAACCGCTGAATTCAACTTCAACTTTCCTTCTATTCTATTCAGAATATCCGGGGGTAAAGTGCGTTAACTTTGGGGGATGATGTTAAACGATAGTACAAAACAAAAAAGTTTTTAGGTAAAAAAGTTGAATTGTTTTTATGGGAAAATAAATATTCTTGTATGGAAAAATATTTTTGTATGGGAAAAAAAACATTGGAATTTCAAAAAAGTTACTTATTTATCTTTTTTTCTTCTACAATCATGTCACCTCCCGAAGTAAGCGCACTTTACGCACATTACTGTATGTATAGAATTGACAATATAATAGAACCGTGTGAAAGGCAGGTTGTTAAGCGAACACAGTCTACGGTTTTATACATAAAAAAAAACTAGGAGTAGAGCAAGTGTGATCGCATAAAAATTTCTTTCCATTTTCAAACGGTTTGTTCTATGAAACAGATAATTGATAGAATAAATCTGGTGGGATTCCAGCTTTAGTTGAAAAAGGTTATTATCTTGTACATCTCCTTACTTCATTAGAATCACAATGTTTATTTAAATTTTCTCCCGAATCTAATGCAACGCGGTCTCTGATATCTGGTAAAATCTTGTTACGTATATTTGCGAATATTTTATACACATACGACGAGCTTGTCAAATATAAACAGCTCTATATGTATAATATGATTGTTTGTTCTAATATCCGCGTGTTCACGTACCGTGCATTTTGTAATGTCCTACCGTTCAGTTTGTACCGTGACGCTGTAACTGCTCAAACTGCGCTGTGGGATCGTCTCCAGTCGTCTTATTGATTTCCGTCGTGATCTCAACATTTCTGTTTTCCGGGTATCGATAGCTTTGACTGAATTTTCTGTTTCAAGTGTCTCTGGTACCACCAGTTGTTCTGTTGCATAATATCTCATACTTCTCTTCTGTTTCCCGCGATCATCTGGTCAGCTGTTTTGCTGAATGTTGACTTTCCTTCGGCTTTACGGAGATAACCGGATGTTTTAGTGAACGTTGACTCTAGGATTTTTAATTGATTTTTTTCGCATTTTGCTGTTTTTGGCGAATGGTCATATTCCAATGTTTTAGTGAACCTTGACTCTTGTATCTGATTTATAGCGTGTTTACAGTGATCTGATAATCAGCTGTTCTGGCGAATGTTGTCTAGTATTCTGTTACGCGGTGATAATCGGGCGTCTTAGTGAACGTTAACTCTTGTCGCTTCTCTTTAGATTTTTGTGGATTTTGAACTCAAGTGGCCTGCTTTTACCTCTCAAAGTTCACCACACAGATGTTTGTGTGATTTTTTCTCCATTGTCTTCTATTTGCCGAATGTTGACTCTACTATTTGTGGTGCAGTACTGCTTGACACCCGGTAACGCAGACTTACTGATTTCTATTGTATTTTTATGTTTGTATTATTGTTTACTATAATTTATAACTCAATACAGAGATACGTTTTCAGATATTTACGGATGCTGTAAATCTGTTTTTGGTTCATAATAATCGTAACACACAATGAAATTTCCAACATACCTTATAAATGCACCTAATCAAATAACTGATGTGTGTGAACTTTCATGGGAATAAAATTATTTTCTATGTGTGATATTACAATACAGACAAATAGCTTATAACAATTTTTCGAGAAAGATTTTATAAATTTAAATAAATAAAAAAATCTTGGTCGATTAGCGATATATATTATAACGATATGAACATTCATTTTTTTCTCGCGTATTTTTACTAAGATTTTAGATGTCTATCGTTGTAAACTTTAGTAGAGAATTTAAGCTTTCTGGTAAAGTTACAAAAACCGTTATCGATAGCGTAAGACTGTTTCCGTCTAAAAAACTGAATAAAATTTTGACGTTTAACGTCAAAAGAAACAGTATATTGGTAATTTGAAAAAATAAGCATTAAACTGGACGATTTTTTGCGCTTAGGTTCGATGTCCCAGAGGCAGATTAACATTGATAAAAAATGCTATTAGATTATTGAACCAAAATTAATGTACATATTTATACATAATACGAGTAAGTGATGTATTTATACAGTCTTCGCTCTTGACCGCGCGCTCAGAAAAACATGAATTGATTTACAAATTTTAATAAAATTTACCTTAAACATCGATATTTTATTTACAGGTAAATAATTTTAAAAACACCATTGATTGTGTATTGGTGTACTGAACGGAAAAAAATAATTACTATAATTTACATTTGCTTGACGGTTGGATGCAAATTCTAATTATTGTTAAAAAAATATTTAATGTACATTAAAATTTTAAGATACTATAAAATAATTTTAAAATATTAAGTACAAAGGGTTTCTTTGTTACCAAGTTTCTTTGGAAATTTTCGGGATAAGAGGGACTGCAGGCAGGTGTTCCAAACTGGTTGGACACTTTTAACACTTTGGATACCCTCGGACTGCACAAATATGTAATGTACGTAAATATATTGTAATGGAACCGTCCACAAGTCACCAACACAAATTACTAGATTATACACTGTATATCATTACTTTTATTGAACAACATAATTTTATTCGGTGACCGGGTATCTCATCAATATGACAGTTACATAGGTAACTATTTAACCTAGTTTTTGTTTCATCACTTTCAATAACTCTATATCACTTTTTAAAGGTGTGTTTAGTTGTCATTTTGATGAAATATCATGTTCCCGCATTTCCCGCAATGAAATAAATATGTCAATCAGAGTGCGTACTCTTTTAGCTACATTTTCAATCTGGTTCTTCCATTTGAAGTTATTACCAACTATAACTCCTATATATATATTATAAATTTAAGACACTCGAAGGCTTCACACTTAATGGAGAGTTATTATTTCCAAAGCTACAGTTATTTTTTATTTATTGTATGGTGGTGAGGTGTTTGGGGTTGCCCTGCAATAGTAGAACTGAATGTTTTTGATACGTTTACTGTAAGCAAATAATATTATTATTGAAATATTTTTGTAACACGGATATAAATCGATTTTTGCCCTCACGATAAATTAACATGCCTTATTAATAAAACATAAATTTAAGAATGTTTAACCGATTTTCCTTTATAATATGTCCTTACGGTACAAAGAATTTTCGTTTAAATGCAAAAATATTCGGATTTTTATGAACACGTGATCCGACGTCATGATTATATAGTATTCGTAACTAGCTGTATCTCGCCACGCGTTTCTGTGGCTCAGTGTATCTGTGCTGATATATACACAATAATAATAATAATAATAATTGGATAATTTGTAGAGCGCCGTTTTTGTGAAAAATCACCTCAAGGGCGCTGAGTGTTGCTTTTACGTCGAACAGATGGCGCTGTTTTAAAAAAGCATATTTGTCAAACAGAGGGCGCTGTATTTAAAAAAAAACGTGTTTTTATCTGTCACAGGTAACATTTACATAATACAGGTATATAAAAACACACATATTCGAATGTAAAGTTGTGTCAAAATTTCAAAGCAATCGGTGAAGAACTTTTGGAAATGTAAGATTTTGAACAAACGAATATTTACATTTTTATTTATATAGATTTACTAAAAGTTTATCAGAAAACCTGTTAATTCGTTCGTAAGGTTTCAATCCCGGTTTTAACCGGAATTACTAATAACTTCTTAGTTCTTAATAAATTAGTGATTGTCATTTTTATTCAAATTTTCTAACTGTTTTGCGATTACGGTTAGGTACAAACATAATTAAATAAATCATTTCTGTAGGTACTTTTATGATTATTATATAGTTCCATAGCAATAACGATTATTAAAAAGATAATAACTGTACGTTTACGATTATGAAAGTAATAATCGTTCCTAGTAGCGGCTCCTGATTTTCGAGGATGCCAAAGCAGGTAGAAAAATAAGAAATTTTGGTATTGTTCTGGCCAAAATTAAGACATAATAAGGTTTAATTTGTCCAAAATAATTGGTAAAATCCGTGAACTGTAACTGTACTCAGGATGGGTTATATCACAGAATTTGAAAAATTCAAGTTCTGTTATTATTTAATCAAGGGCCGGTTTTTTCACAGTACCTGGATAGTAACAGAACTTGAATATTAAATTTCATCAGTTGTTCAAATTCGCGTTATTTAAAATTTATTTTAAATATTAACCCTACACCAATCGGCCTGAGGGAAAACAATTCTCTAAGGGCCCATGTCATCTTTGGGGTAGCTGTGTGGTGAAATTTTACTAAAAACAAATATAGTCAATAATATACTGGAAGACCCTACCTACCTGCACATATTTATTTAAATTTAAAAATTATCTGTTTTATCTTATTATATTTTTATTTATTTTGAAAGTATTTAATAGATTCGGGTGAGATGAGTGTATTAAAGCGTAATAATCATACAAAGGTTAACTACGAGAATAGAGGAACAAATTTCGTAATCGTCGCATCATTATTTTTTATCTTCCAACTACTGAATTGTAGGCGCCAAATTAAAATTTATTGCATTTTGATTCAATGAAAAATTTAATTTTGTGTAATTTTTATTAATAATATGTTTGTTTCTTATATTTTCAGATGAAAGAGAAGATGTGCAAAAGAAAACATTTGCCAAATGGATAAACTCCCAACTTGTGAAGGTATTAGTATTAGATTAATTTAATTTGTTCAATATAATATAAAATTAAAATGAGCATAAAGTATGTTATGTTTTTTAACATATTTATGAATGGAAGAATCAATAATAATGTTTGTTTGTGGAAATTCTACGATTAGTAGGTTAGTAAATGATATTTGTCGGCGCCTTTAAGGCCCCGTAGTAAACGTTAAAAGAGAGATATGTAAATACGCTAGAGGGAGCGCGTTAATATTAAAAAAACGATAATAATTGAGCGAAAATGATGAAAATATTTAGTAAAACAAAACCAGTTTGAAATAGAGCAAAAATCTCTCGACACATTCTTTGGTTGCATTTAAAGATACACTGTGACCTTTTTCATGCCTATAACATATTAAATAAGAGAACAAAACGTGTTTTAAATAAATTTCGGAGCTTACTTCGCGATTTTTTCTATCGAGGGAATATCGTATAATTAATGTTTCGACATAACAAATGTATATTATCTTCAAAAATAATTTTTTTTTGGAACTTACAAATTTAAAGATTTAATGAAAAACTTGTTATAAATCGGTAGAAATTCGGTATGCGGGGGCTTAAGGTCAGTTATCACAAAACGGCTCTATACAATTCACCAAAATATTATTATTATTTAAACCCACATAGTATTATTTCTATTCAGCAAGCATTGTTTTTGAAATTCCAACGTTTTCCGGTATAAAAAGTTTAATGAATTTGTCACGCAAGTTTGTGACATTTTCAAAACAAATATGTACTGTATTATTTAGTTGTGTTTGTTGTAAATTCTTTGTATCGCCTTCCATCCTGATTTGTTTATTATTTGTGTTTACGCTACCGAGCGTAAAGCCTAGTATTCACGGACGAGCACATCCGGGCGAGCATGACGTCACAGGCCGAGCGATCGCTGAACGACGAGCATTTCTGTATGCATGTCTGTCGGACAGATCCGTCCACATGCTCCTATGACATCATGCTCGGCCGTGTATGTCCGTCCATTATCTTGTTGATATTTGGAAGGCATTCCGCATCGTTTACTATAATTTCATTATAGTATTCGCTACAAGAATAATAATTATTTTCAGAACAACAAGCCACTAGTGGAGGACCTGTTTGTGGACCTCTGCAATGGAGACTGTTTACTATCCTTGTTGGAAATACTTACGGCCCAACAATACGTAAGTATATTTTTTATTCAATTCAAATACTTTCTAACAATCGAAGATAATATTAGCGATTTTTAAAAGAATATTCGAAACAGAAAAATCAGAAAAAGATACGGTCGCATCTAGGATATGAACCCAGGACTTTCGCCTTGCCTGGCCGCCGGTCTACCAATTGAGCTAATGGGACCCTACTCATGTCATATTTAACTATATCATACTTCGAATAAGAACTACCAACATTATCTTCATTTTATCATTTGCTCGAACTCGAACTAAATGAAATCTAGATTAGTGTCTTGGATAAATTTATTTTTATTTTGAATATGCGACATCTATTGACTTTTCTGCAAGTCTAGGCTGAATATTTTTGGATTAATTTAATGAGTGAAACCAAAAATTGTAATATTTAATTATTGAAGATAATATTAGCGATTTGTAATGGAAAAAATGAAACAGATACAGTTGCATCTAGGACATGAACCCAGGACCTTCGCCTTGCCGGGGCGTTGCTCTGTCCTAGATGTACAAAAGAAATACAAAACTTACAAAAATTACCCTACCAAATTGTTTTTTTTTTTAAATCTAGAGGTAATAGCAAATATGTAGGTAATAGGGATGTGAGCTATTTAATTTGTGTTTTAAAATTATAAAATATAATCTTTTAGAATAATTTTTTTTAGTGATGTTAGTGGCAACTTTGGTAACTATTTGTGCGAGTTTGATTCGCAGTCATAAGGCTATCCCTCTACCACAGAGGCCGGCAGTGATTCAGAGCAGGCGCCCGGTTTAGTGGTAGCTCTCGGAATTCAATTCCGGTTGCGGAAATAATTATAAATTTATATTACATATTTAATTTGTTAATAATAACTATTAGTTCAGTGAACAGTAAACCAGGAAAATATGATTTAACATTTAAAAAAAAAAAAAGTAAACCTGGCATCCAAAAATGTATGTGTATTGCTAATTTTCTTTCATTTATTTTATTTTATTTGAAATCATAATATTTATAAATTGGTACCTACTTAATTACAAACTATATATTTTAAAAACATTTTTATAAATTTCCAATAACGAATTATACACTGTGTCCAAAGGTACGTCACTATCTCAGTAACAATTCTTTTTTCAAGTTTCTTCCGGCAGGTAGGTACAATATTGAAAAAATGTGAATAAAAAGTCAAAATTAACTCATCGATTTCACATTTGAAAAAATAATCTTTACTGAACCATTAAAACCGCCACCATCTTGAAACGGAAACAGAATGTACAAACTAATTTACAGACAGACGAAATGCAAAACGGCTGAGGTAAAACAGGATTTCACTACGCTCAGTCAATAACAAACATGTTTTTTTAAAGAAACGGGAGCGAGGTAAGATGAGAGTCCACCACCTCAACAATGTGAGCAACGCTCTGTCCATCCTGGAGCAGAACAACGTAAAGCTGGTGAACATCAGCAGCAACGACATCGTTGACGGCAACCCCAAGTTGATCCTCGGCCTGGTGTGGAGCATCATCCTGCACTGGCAAGTGCACTACCATCTCAAGGACCTCATGTCGGAGCTGCAGCAGACCAACCTTGAGAAGACACTGCTGGCCTGGTGCAGGCAGAACTCTAAGGTAATGAAATATTATGTACCTACCAAAGTAAGAATCGTAAATCCCTTATCAGGCACAAGAGCACCTCTTTTCTGATAAGGTGTACATGACCAAGAATGCCTTTAACCCGACAAGAAACCTTAATAAATACCTCTTTGCTAGTATGGCCGAACAGTGCGGCTGCAGCTAAAATTTAAGCGCTTCGATATTTAATGAAAATATTTAACTTTTTTTTTAGCAAAACTCATGTTCAGTTTTTTTTTGGTGTATTTGTCTGGATTGATGTCAATATTAAGCATTATTAAAAAAACTAGATTATCATTGGTTAATCTATAATAACGTCAAGAAAAAAAAGAAGGATGAAAGCTGAGAGTAATGCCAAGACGTAGACATACAATTTAACTAACCTAGTAGAGGTAATACCCAAATGCAAAATTGGTGTATAAGGTCAACACGGCATTTGCAGTGCTTCGTACCGTTCATGGACACGATTCTTTAACACTGCAAAAGCAGGGTTCTGGCTCACAGGGGTTAAATGTAATATTTTTGATTAAAAATTCATAAAAATTAATCGGATTTATCTGCAAAATATTCAACACCCTCTGAGATGTAGACATTTTCAACCATACCTTTAATCTAAATTCAAACTGGTTGAATCTGGCATATGATGGGAAAATTATAGATATTATTGTTGGTCACCATTTTTTACTGTTTTCACTGTTATAATATTGATCCTTTTGTTTATTTTTTCTTTTATTTTTGTTTATATTGTTGTCTTTTTAATTGCTTGTATTCCCAGATAATTAATTGAACTTAGTTGGTTTATCACTTCTTCATTTTAAAATGTAATTATCTCACAAATGTTATACAGCCATTGCTGGTTTTCATCAAATTTCGTTTTGGCATGAGAGCAACAATTTTGTAACAGAGCCTCTTTTCTACTCCTCTTTCAAAATACAAACACGTATTCTGACTGTCATCCTGCCATTTTATACAATAAAACTAATGAATCTTTCGATATTTCCAGAACTATGCGGGTGTGAACATCAAGAACTTCTCCACCTCGTGGTCAGATGGGCTGGCCTTCAACGCTCTCATCCACCGCTGGAGACCGCACCTCTTCGACTTCTCCAGCATTGCCAAGAAACACCCTAACGCCCGCTTGGAGCACGCTTTCAGGGTGGCCCAGGAGAATCTGGGCATTGATAGACTACTCGATCCCGAAGGTTAATATTTTGATATACTTACTTGTGGTTAAGCTGAACTTAAAGCTTTGCTGGTGTGAGTGCATATAAAGTTGACTTGTCTTTTTCATCTTCGTAAAACATATTTAATTTATTTCCAGACGTCAACACTTCCGTTCCTGACAAGAAGTCCATCATGATGTATGTCATGTGCATGTTCCAATCTCTCCCGCACTCCGGGGAGGATGTGGGGGACATTGATATGTCTGTTCACTCTGACAACATGAGCCCCGTAAGCTCGCCTACTGGCTTGGAGGTAAAATACTTACTACATACTTACTATGGAAATAATTTTATTGAGAGAATCATTATTGTCCTTACTAAGCGGACTTATTCAGTTGAAGGATTGTAAACTCATTTAAAAAATTTTAAATCGTCGACTTGGGGTCATAAAATGATAATACGGAGTTAAAAACACCTGAGGTGAATTTCTTATTTGAAATAGTACATATTTCTAGTTTATTCAAGAGTTCATTTGATTAGATTTTAGTGTCAAGCTTTATATCGTCGCTGTGAAATCAAACCGGCATATCTGCAAAATGCTAGTTTTTAACCAGAGCGCTTTAAAGATTTCGCATATGATATTTTCCTTTTAACGTCCGTTTGGTTCACCTCAAAGCCACCTTATGAATGAATAAAATTTAGACGAATACTGCTTATTGAAGTAGTAGTTGCAAATAAATCGAAAATTGCTTAAATTAAGAGTAAAATGCAGATATGCCAGTATGGCTTTAAAATCAGTGTAATATTTGCTTTTGTGTCATAGTGGCTTCTTCTTTAGGAACCTGTTTTAGGTATAAAAAAAAGATAATATTGTCAATGAATAAATAATTTATTACTTCACAATTTTTTTATAAACAATTAACATAAAACTGCTCTTCCCTTTGCTGGTAACTTCAAAGTTTCCCAATCGTTTATGGAAATCTGAATAAATTGACGGTTTTATCCCGGCGGTAACTAACTTTAGGATACCATTTTTCTTCTTCTCATCAATGGTCTCTTGGAATAAGCTTGCATCAGAACAGGATTCACGCTTCCATTGCCCCGTTTATTCCTTTTCTTCGCCTCCTCCCAGGCATGTGATCCGTAGGATGTTTTGAAGTAAAAGTTGCCGTCGTCTTTAATTACTTTAAACATTCGAATGTCCAAAATGGGTAAAATTACCTGGGGGTCCTTCAGAGCTTTTATATCAAAAAGTCCTCATGACTCAACTCATGAACCAGGTAAGGCTTGCCACTTTTCTTTGCCGTTTTCATGGCCATGGCGTATTGGGAAGGTAAGTATATCGGTCCGCTTCGGAGTGCTCTTTTAACTTATTTTTCAATGGTTGAGTGAGCCGAATCCACCTTGTTTTGGTTGTGGCCCTTTACTAAAAAATTCTGAGTGATATATTTTATGTTTTTTAATGTTGTAACAGCATATTTGTACATTGCCATCATAAAGTTATTTTTTTGTTGTCCACAACAATTATCGTTGTAAAAGACAATGTCTATTGGACAGTCAGCTCTGTGTTGGTTCACTCTTCCACGGGATTTAGACTCGTATTCCTCACCGCAGTTTCGCATCTTTCAGTTTGCTCAAGTTTTTTTTATTAAATTTGCCTATTTTAATTTATTTTTTTAACCGGGAGAAATTTTACCCGGGTCAGACATTTTGGCATATATGCCGGTTTGTTTTAGTTGAGGCTGCTATAAACGCTTTTGTTAAGTGCAAACCGGATTATCTGCCAATAAGTCATACAATAAGTCATATCTGGGTAATAATAAAAATGTACTATTGTGAGATAATTCACTTTACTTACATGATGGACGCATTTCCCCCTTGAAAGTTTTGAAGCAACTGGCGTATTGCGGAATAGGTCTGTCTTCTGCTAAAAAAAGTGGCGATTCCCGCGTAAATGCATACCGGCCCAACGCCATCCGACAGATTTTTATTCAACTATACGACATGCCGGTTCGACATAAGTATAGAAGGGAAAAAAAAAAATTTTTTGACACCAATAACTCAAAAGCTCCATTTTTGCACATATGCCGGTTTGATTTAACAGCGACGATATATACTTACACACTTCATTTGGAGTCAAATCATGATATTATAAATTTTGATATTTTTCCCGGAAGCATTATCACCCGCATTTGTAAAATTGCATGTTTTAGCTATACTGTCTTACTTTCTTCGATTAAAAAGAAAACATGTGTTTCTTTCCATTGATGTGATATACGAATAAAAAAATAAATATATATAAATAAATACGAATGTCCCGTTTTGTTTTTTAAACAAATCTGCAGATTTATTCTGAGATTGATGAAATTTTACACACTTGACCTTCAAAACCGTATTGTATTGTATTGTCATTGTCTGTACGAGATTTCTAGAAACCACCCACCTTCTTTTCCGACCCTTAATGCAAAATTTTGATACTTGGTGAAATTTTGCACACTTGATGTTCAAAATAAGAGGAAAATGACTGTCTAAATCTAATTTCTAAAAACTTTTGTAAAGCCCCGGGTAACTAAAAATAAAAATCAGAACAGAACAGAACATTGAAAAAATATGTTCGAAATCCCTCGTCTTTTTTACCCGTGGATAGTGCTGGCGGGTTAAAATAAAATAATAATAATCAATAAAAATATGTCAATATGATGTGTATTGCTACAAATGAATAAAAAAAATTGTTT
The DNA here is from genome assembly GCF_061612785.1 of Hesperophylax consimilis. Taxonomy (NCBI): domain Eukaryota; kingdom Metazoa; phylum Arthropoda; class Insecta; order Trichoptera; family Limnephilidae; genus Hesperophylax; species Hesperophylax consimilis. The sequence continues at coordinate 16,146,069 of NC_142850.1, read as the reverse complement.
AATTTTCCAGGCACCGCCCAGCAGACCCCTGTCCCTGGCCACCAATGCCTCTGCAGAGCTCGGGGGCTACGGCCTGGCGCTGGAGGAGGTGCTGACCTGGCTGCTGGAGGCGGAAGACAGACTGACTTCGCACCCCAAACTTACCCTCGACCTGAATGCCATCAAGGAGCACTTTCATAATCATGAAGTATGTTGATTGATTTTATCGGAATATTTGACGGTGTTTTATTTTATACTCGTCCACTATTCAGGGCCGGCTCTGTGCAGGCGCAATTGGAGAAGTCCACTCAGGGCGCCGACTTGCCAAGGAGCCAATGCACTGAGAGCACCTAACACCTAATACAGCGCCCTTGAGGGTTTTGCTAGTGTCAGGCGCCGTTTGGTTCAGGGCCGGCCCTGCCATTATTGCGCCCGTGCCTTCATACGAGACACAATTGATAGTTCAAATGGCATTGCTGCAATACCGTTGCACCAGTATTATGACATTTACCATTGCATAAAATTTTCCAAGTTTCTCTTATTCGCGGATGACATGAAACTATTCCTTTTAATAAAATCTTTGGAAAATTGCTTGCAGCTACAAAGTGATATAAATTCTATCGTCGAATGGAGTCATACCAATAAATTAGGGTTTAATATTAAGAAATGCTCCATTATGTGCTACACCAAGGCAAACAAAACGATTTACTATAACTACAAAATGTCTTATTCATCTCTTCAGCACATTGTTATTTCAAGAGATTTGGGAATCGCATTTGATACGCACTTAACATTTCACGTCCACATAGAAACGATATGCAACAAAGCTTTAAGAATGCTAGGATTTGTGCTAAGCAACTCCAGACATTTTTGCAGCTCGGCCGCGATTCGTGTGCTATACTATAGTTTAGTACGTAGCATTTTGGAAAGTGGTTCTGTAATATGGGGACCAATGGATTTAACTTACTCTCAAATGATAGAGAAAGTACAAAAGAAGTTTCTGAGATATTTATATCTTAGAGACTTCGGATATTATCCCTGGTTATATGTTATATCCATCAGCCTTTTTGTCCGGCATGCTGGGTATTAATAGCCTCACCGATAGAAGGAAAACTGCTTTGCTGATAACAGCATATAAACTTCTAAATGGTAACGTCTGTATTCCCGATATTATAGAAAAATTTGAGTTTTATGTCCCCGACAATTATACAAGAGCGCGCAGGCACAGAACCTTTGTCGTTCCAAAATGCAGAACCAACTTACCATTAGTAATGCCGCTCGGAAAAATGATTATGTTACTAAATTACCTGTCCCCTGATATAGATATTTTCCAACTTAATATTCACCAGTTCAAAAACGCTATTATTACTTAATAAATTAAAATAAAATGTATGTTTATTATTGGTTATGTATAACTGTAAATGTGCATTTAAAATAAAATAAATAAATGTACCTTATTTTATTTTGGATGAAAAATAGGTTTCGCCAATCATATCCACCAAATTGTAAACAAAGGCATGAAAACACTATGCTTCTTATTAAGAACAACTAAAAACATTAACTCCATACGAGCCATTAAACTGTTATACATATCCCTAGTAAGAAGCATAATTGAATACAACTCAGTAGTTTGGTCTCCCTCTTACAAAATTTCTACATTTTATAAATTTTAAATTAAATATCCCGCTAGAAGACTTACAATATTATTTCTTATAAAAATATACACATTGGAAGACAGGCATAAAATAAACGACTTAACTTTATTATTCAAAATTCTAAACTCGACTACTGCAAACTTCTATAACTCATAAACTTACGAATACCTACAATAACAACACAACAGAATATACTATTCCACTGCAAAACACATACACGCAATTACATTGCGAACTCCCCAATACACTATGGGAAACCAATACTTAGGTAATGTCGATATATTTAATATTAAATTTTGTGAATCACGTAAAAGATTTATTCCAACACTATTCCTAAATAGAAGTTGTATTTTTGTAAACCAGTCAAATCGCTGTATTTTTCTTGTTCTTTTTCTTGTTTTTTTTTTTATTTTTGTTTCTTGCATATATTTTTTAATGTAATTTTTTTTTAAATATTTCTTTCTTTTGTTTCAAAATTGTACCACCTCGCACCACAAAATTGGCGTTAAATAAATAAATAAAAATAAACAAATATAAATAAATAAAATGACATCAAACGCTTATCGCAAATACAACCATTTAGACGGCTTATATCTTCGGTACTATTTGTTTTTTTTTTTAAATTTCTAAATGTTCTGTCCTAAGCATGCTCTAATCAATATATATACATATATTATGATACATTGGTTAGTCTGGGGATTTCACAATTTAGGTGAAAATCCTCGCAATATTCCCTGTTTCAGGAATATTCACCAAAAATAAATTTAAAGGAATTTACCCTTCATTATGGGTGCCACGGATATAATTCACATTTCTGTAGCTAGGAAGTATTTCTATCATTGGTAGTTTTTTCCAAGTTTTAAAATTGTTTCTATTTTCAAATGCACTTCATGAACCAATGTAAAATTATGGTTACAAGTAGTATCATGTGTTTTTGTTACATTTTTCAGTAATTTGACCATTCTTATATTTCCAGAAATTCATGCTGGAGCTATCAGAGAACCAGGTGCGAGTGGGTGCGGTGTTGGAGGAGGGGGCCCGCCTGCTGAGCGAGCAGAGGCTCTCGAGGGACGAGGCCGCCGAGGTGAGGCTGCAGATGAGGCTGCTCCGAGAGCGCTGGGAAGGATTGAGGCTGAGGGCCATGGACCACCAGAGCCAGGTGCACTCGGCGCTGATCAAGGGGCAGCAGGATCAAATCGACAAGTTCAGGTACAGGTTTCACAAAAAGTAATTTCTAAGCACTTTCTCAGTAATCCGCCGATCGATTATCCAACAACTTCCACAATCTGCTATTATTTTTACTAGTTGAAAGCACAAAATCAAGCTCTATGATTCGCCGGTATTCACATGTCAAATTCAGTAGTCCACCGCTTGCCGAGACTCAAGTCAAGCTTTGTACACCGACGGGTCTGTTATCTTACTCTTACACCCTCAGTTACTGTACCGCCATCTAACTTACTAGCCTGACCATTTCAGAAGTCACCAGGGTTCATTATTATTGTTGTTTTAGGACATTTCGTTTAGCCATTTATGTATTCTAGCAACTGTGCAGTGTCTCTTGGTTTAATTCTTATTTTTCTTTGAATAAATTAAAAAAATATAGTCTTCTCACAAGTTTAAACATGACGCCTTAACTTTAAAACAAAAAATGCAAAAAAAAGATTTAAAACAAAAAATTTTCTGTCGTGGATGAATTTTTGATTTTCATCTTAATATTCCATACACGCCTCACCTTTAGTGGATTCTAACTGTCATATAATTATGTAGCTTTTCAACTGTAATATTAATTTTATACCATGTTTTCAGGCAATGGCTGACCCAAACAGAGGACCGCATATCTCGCATGGGAGCTTTCAGCGGGGGATCCAAGGAGGTGGACGCCCAAATAGAGGCAGTGAAGGTGCTGCAGTCTGATCTGGAAGACCAGCAACCTCTGGTCAACTCCCTCGCCAATTGTGTCGTGGTGGTCGATGATGACCAGCAGGATAATGGTGAGATAGAAGATTTTCTGGCAACATTGATCAAAATTACCTTTTTTGTGCCAACTTCACCCAGGGAGAGAAATCATTTTCCTCAGTACATATGTCATATTTGCGTTGTCTCTGTGTCTCAAAGTGTTAACCCCGAGTTAGACATAATATTTTCCTCTTATCTTATTTGTCTACTTCCGGTGCCTTTAATACCAAAGATTGGACACAAAATATGTGATACATACTACTGCTGCACCATTCTTATTCTCGGAGGTTCTACAGTAGTCAGTCTGTCTAGTCAAAAGGTTTTTCTACAACCTGTAGTTTGTTTTCAAATCAATTTTATGTTCTACTTTGGCAATCACATACAATAATTGTGAACAAAAAACAAGTATGGACCAATTGTGAGCCTTGAGGTTCACCACCTATGTATAGCCTTGCATATACATTTTATGTACATTGAAAGAATCAAGATGTTTTTGTTAAAACGAAATTAATTTGTAATCATAATTATTTATTCATGCAATCTTGTGTCGTCTTCACCAGGTGTCTGTGAAATAGAAGATCAGCTCCGAGCCCTGGGAGAAAGATGGAGCCACACCTGCCAGTGGACGGAGACGCAGCTGAACAGGCTGATGATATTACAGAGCCGTTGGAAGGTTCTGGACCTTCAGTACAATCAGCTGCTGCACTGGATCAACGATAGGGAGGTGCAACTGAAACAGGTATATCTTATATTCTTATGGATTTGATAATCTGATGAGTCTAAAAGTTGCTGTCATCTTTTTCGTCCTCCAAGCTATTTTTGTTATTTTATTTCTTCTTCGTATATTTTGAGATTGACGGTAGCTATGTATGGATACTGGGATTTTTTTAACCATTTATTATCACTGTGCCCCTGGGTAACTTGTGGAGTGTACATTATTTTTAACATTGTGTTTTGTGGTTTTAACTTGTTCAAATTCTCACAATGCAAACTTCTTGAGTTCCCATTGGTGCCTCATGCATTTACAATGATTGACTACACTGGTTGAGATTTAATTTTATTCACACTTTCCGAGAGAGAACTATATTTAATATGTAGTAAGATCCAGATCTAATTATTTTCTGCGGTTTGATACTACATACGTCTTTTTGATAAACTTGTTTTCTTCAATCCATATAGAAATTTCTTTATTAATTTAATTTTTCTTCAACTAGCTTTTGAAAACAATGATCTATTTTGATTACAATTTTTTTGTTATAGATGGAAGCAAACCCCGCTAGTGAATTTGGTGAAGTCCTGGATCGTATAAAGCAGCTGCAGTACGTGAAGCACTCCATGGACCTGGAGCAGCAGAACTTGGCCTCCCATCAAGACATGACCAACCAACTGATCGATGAGTCCAGTTTGACACCTTTGGACGAATATGTTAACAGAGTAGAGGCCTTGGGAGATAAATTTGAAGCTCTGTTCTTGATCATTGAGATTCAAGAACGCAGGGTAAGTTTACCAAACCATCCTCAAAGATTATTATTGTTATTGGTGAGGAGTATTTCCCATGTTTCACCTTATTTCTTTGGCAGAAGCAATTAACCTTTAATTTTAATATTTTTACATTTCTACAACATTTAGTTTCTGTTTTTCAGATCAAAGATTTAGGTTTTGAGTTCAACGTGACGGATTATGTGTCGGACCCTATGACGGAGGGAACCACAACAACTACAACAATTGAGAAGACCATAACCATCAAAGGTCAGCCCGTAAAGATGACTGAGGAACACAGCCAGTCCAAGAAACCCAGACTTTCGGGTAACAAAGCTTTGGAGGAGTTCCAAGAAGCCTTCACAAACCTCCACAATTGGCTGCAAATTATGGAGAAGTCAGCGGAAAAGTGCAAAAGCAAGTTGGAGAGCGATAAGGAGAAGATGGAAGATAAATACAAAGTAGTCAATGAGATAACTAATGAAATAGACTGTCAGAAGGGAGAAATTGATAACTTTGAAGAGATTTGCAAGAAGTTATTCAACAATACCAAAGGTTAGTTAAAGTGTTTTTTTTTGAGGGATGAATTTATTATGTATTTTCAAAATAATTTTAATTTATTCTTATATTACAGATTCTGATCTACAAGATCAAAAAGACGATATTGACAAACTTAGACAGCGCTATACACAGCTGCAGGAAGATGTAGACTACTGCCAGGAAGTCATGAAGTACTTGAATGAGAGAAACCTGTTCAATGTTGAATTGATTCTCATTGAGAAAGTCCTTGATGGATATAAAAAGTGGATGGAAAGCGCGGTTAAACCGACTGACCAAAACAAATATTTGGAACAGTGCAGAAATATGCTGCATTCACTCAAAGAAAATGAAACTAAAGTTCTACAACTCCAGGATAAGTCAAGAGATATCTTATCTCAAAACTTTCCAGCTATTGATGTGTCCAAGGTACAGTCGGATGCGATCCGACTAAACGAACTTTGGCAAGCTACAGTCACTACCATGACAAGGAAAGAGGCAGAATTAACTAAGGCTTTGGACACCACACCACCTTCACGATACTCGGAAGAAGTTAGCTATCTCAAAACTAAAATTGATAGTCTTGAAAGTGTTCTCATGATTGAACACGCCATCATTTCTGAGAAGAAAACCATGGAAACAAAGTTGAAGAATCTTCGAGATATTGAAGCTGGTTTGACGGAGGCTGAAGAGGCTTACTCTTATGTAAAGCAAATTGGTAATGAAATGTACAACCGAACGGGATTGGATGCTCAAGGTGAACGACTGAAATTTGAATTGGACGATTTGAATACACGGTGGACTGATGTCAAAATAATCTTGACAGAAAAGATTTCCAAACTTTCTAATGGTAAGGTATTTTATAACCAACTTGGACATATTATTGCATTTACATGATTTATAACCATGTGAATTGTTTTTTTTAGGCATTGTAATGCTAGAGGAATTTGATGTGGAATCTTCAAACATTCTGAGCTGGTTAGAAACTGTTGACAAATTTGTCAAAGATGAGAGTTACATTCCCGTAGGAGACGTAGATACTTTAGAAGCTAAGCTCGTCCAGAGTAATGTAAGTTCTTTAATTCTTTCATGGTTTAGTTTCTTATTTTCAACTGGTTTGTTTGTCTTTTCTCATGTCTTGTTTCATTATTATAGGGTTTACAAGATGACATTAAACAAGTTAAACCAAGTTTAATGAAAGCAAGCGCTACCGTCAACAAAATTCTTGAGAACTGTGACGAAGTTGTCTCTAAGGAACTCAAAAAACGTTCCGATAATCTCAACAAGCAGTGGAAAGAGATTATTGATTCTGCTGATCAACACAACGAGAAACTGAGGAGGGCTTTGGAAAAGACAGAAAGGGTAATTTTGGAAATTGGCGAATTTGAAGAATGGTTGAATGAAACGGAGAAGGAAATACCATCCGATTCAGAGTGCAATGTAACCAATTCCGGAGAGTTGTTCCAAATCAAGACAAAGTTTCACACCCTGAAGGAAAAGTGTGATGCTAGAACAGAAGAATTCCGCAATCTGAATGAGACAGGTAAAACAACAGAAAACACCACAATTTTAGTTTGACTTTGAAAATTTCTTTGATTATATAAATGTCTAGATAGAGTGTCGCACTGTTATTCCGACAGAAAGAACTGGCCAGATTTGAAATACTTGTGTGCGTGTCAGGCACACAAGTATACGCAACTTATATCGTTGACGTAAGCGCTTAACGTCACTGTAAGCGTATTGAGTGATACCAGCTCCCTAGTATTTCCCAAAAAGTTGGGAAAAAATATGTTTCGATTTTGCGGGACCTATAATTCGTTTAATTTTGAATTCATTTAAGTAAGATAGTTTTCTACATAAATATAATGATATAAATGAAAAGAAAATCATTGTTAAATGAGATTTATTTTTATTTGATTATTTTTAACAAATAAACAAGAAATACGGAAAATAAGAAAGATACATTCCTAGACGCTGCCAAATGGCCGGCAGGTATCGCTGTGTCTAAATTTAAATTTTTATCATCATCAATTAAAGAAGGTGGCCCACAACCAGGTAAATCTATACCTACCTAAAAAGTAGTGTCTGGATACCTTATCAACTTAAATAAATAAATATAATTGACCAAATTCAAAAAAAAATTCCTAAGGGCGTGAGCACACAGAAAGCGGTCAGAGTTCTGCGTTCTAGTGACCGTTGACCGCTCAAGATTCCAACGCACACAAGCGGCGTTCAAATTCTCGCGTTCTAGTTTCGTTTGGGTCTTTGCATATGCAACATGTCACTAGAAAGTTCATCATCCGTGAAAATATATTGCTTTTGTGGAGCTTAACAGCTTCTAAAAAGAAAAGAAAGTATTGGGTGCACCCAATCAACACAACGCGAGAAGAACAAGGCGAATTTACTAATAATAAAATTTACTTAAAATTTAAATTTACTAGTAGCAATTTCAAACCAAGCTTCTACTTTTTTTTCGCGTTTTTTATAATTTACATCACTTAAATCGTATAACAAGCTCCTTTTCCTAACCAATTCAATTAACTTTTCTGTGTTTGTAACCTCAAACATCGCGGCGTTCTGGCGTTCTCTGCCTCGGCGGCAAAAAAACTCTTAGAACGCGGCGTTCCGTTTTGACCGCCGCGGTCTGACTGCCCGCTGTGTGCGTTGTTGTTATAGTATCAGTACATTCTAATGAACGCCGAACGCGGAACTCGGAACTCCTGACCGCTCTCTGTGTGCTCACGCTCTAAGGTACGTTTACATGTGTTTACTTGATACTTCACCAAACAAACCTGTCACATTTTTTTGTAATTTTAATAGATAAACAAATTTCGAATTCATAACTTTTTTAAATATAGTGTCAACGCAAAGAATTTACAAACACTTAAACACAAAGACAAACTTTCACATTTATAATATTATTATATACAGGGTGTCCGGAAACTCGTAGTACAAGCGGGAAACTGGTGAATCTACATCACATTTGGAGTCGATTTTGTAGTATATATTTTTTTTTTATTTGAGCTTTCGTTATCGAGTAAATCGAGTTTGAAGTTGATTTTTTTGTTATAATTTTTTTTTTTTTTTTAATCAAATTCTTATAAATTATTACTGAAGATCAAAGTACCCAACTAATTAAAACTATTTGAAAGTAAAACAAATGAAGAAACTCGGATTTGAAGCATTATTTTGAAATCACCCTTCATTTAACCCGGTGTAATCATAAAATATTTCTGCTCTGCAGGGTTAAAACATCTGTTATTCAACCCTAAACACCAGAAAAAACTTTAACCCTAAAATAGCCGAAAAATATTTTTTTTTGGTTTTTTTTTTTTTTTGAAAATGCTCAAATCAAAAAACTTTATGTTTTTTTGGGTTCCCCATGTGGTGTAGATTCTCCAGTTTCCCGCTTGTACTACGAGTTTCCGGACACCGTGTATAGTGTACTTTGGGTAATTATTAAAACCTATTTTAAAATTAACAACGCACTCATGGGAAATTTTTTTATTTACTAGATTCTTATATTTCTTAAAGAGATGAATCATTTAAATTTACTGAATTTAAAGTTAATGTTCTTTATAAATAGAACGGCGTCATTTGCGCCTTGCAATTTTTACCTTATGTGGGTATTTTAATTTGAAGAACAGGCAACCCTGTAAACAATGCGTCAAAATATGGCGTTGTCAAGACGATGGAAAGACTAAATTACACTATTAAAACTGAATTGTTTCTTTAAATAAATGGTTATTATATGGCTTTGAAAAGGTAACTTACCTATGATAGGTAACATTTTTAGTTATTTTCAATCGTCCTTTGTAATTTCTGCACACTGTTATAGCGCAAATCGTCATTTTCAAATGTCACACAACACGTGTTTACCGCACAGCGATAGTTTCGCAACTGAGCGGACTGAACGAGCTTATCAGCCAACAGTTGGCTGATATTTTTTTTGGCGTTTCGTCGCTCGAACGCTCAATCTAGACATTTATATAATCAAAGGAAAATTTATAAATTTCAAAAACAATTTAAAAAAGGAACCTACGCCTGTCCTTATGGAATTAAGGCAAAATTTCTTCTGAAAACTGTAGCTACTTCTTAAATCATGGTATGTAATAAATTTATTAATCTTTTTAGGAAACGATATGATGCTGCAGTCTGATGGAAACCCTTTGACAGACTTGGCCAGAAGATTCACCCATCTGAATGCGAGGTGGACCCAAGTCACTGATTCAATTTACGAAAGGTGCAAGTAAGTAAAATAAATATTTTGAACTGGTTTCTACATATATATTAAACTCTCATGTGAAGTATAACTTTAACTCTTGCTCAATTCATATATCATTGCACTTTTGACATTTTATTAATTCCCTCTGACGAAATTAACCTTCTCGTATTTTGTTTTCTAGAAATGCCTATCTTGTAAGATTGTTTTTGTTTGATTTTGTTGCAGAGTGATCCAAGAAGCATCACATGAATATGGAGAGCTGCGTGCCTGGTTGACCCAGGAGAAGTCTTGGCTGGACGGGCTCCAACGGAAGCTGTCCAAAAGTCCCAATGACCCGGCTGATGCTGAGGAATGCTCCGAAGTGCTCTACGTAAGTTAAGATGTTCCAAGTATATATTTGGATATCAATAGATTACGGATTGTTGGTATGTGGTGGAATTCTTTTCTAACTGCGTCTTCTCCTGTGTTTAGGATCTTGAGAACTACGTCCGCAATCACTCCGATGATCGCCTGTCCAGGATACAGAGTGTTGGCAAACAGCTGGTGGACGCCCACATCATGCCACAAGTCATCCTCACAGAGGTGGAAAGCGTAACTAGTCGGTGGCATGCACTCAACAAACAGGTCCATTATTGTCATATTAATTTCAACTGTACAATTTGGTTATAGTGGCATTGAAGGGACCAGGATAAATGTGTCACATTACCAGAGAGCTTTTACAGTATTACCGATGAGAGGAGTCATTTCATTGCAACTAACAGTTCCAATACTTATCGGAATGACACCATTTCTGAAAATATCCATAAAGTTGGATATTTAATATTCTTGAGCACCTTCTGTTTTGCACTGTACATTAATCCCTTTAAGAAACTAAGAATCTGAGCATGTAAAAGCCTTTATTTTAATTAAAAATTATTTATAAATTGACCGGTCATGTTTGTTGACACATTTATTTTTATTTTTTTTAATATTAATTAAAAAGAAAGACAAACATTCCCGGGTTACAAATAACCCAACAATGTTTGAAAATCTCCTACTACCACCACAGAAAGCCGAAAATGTTGCTTGTGTTGTGATGGAGGACTTAGCCAGCCGAGGAATCGAACACGAGACGCTCGGGTGAGACCCAAGCGCTATGCCCACTCAACCACTGACCGGTCATGCAGAAAGTTTACACGGCTCCTTATGTCGATCTTGTATATTATGGAAGATAACACCGGTTGGTGGCTGAGTTGACATCGCATTTAGGTCCCACCCAGGTGTTGTGTGTTTAATTCTTCGGCTGGCTAAGTCCTCCATCACAACACAAGCAACATTTTCCGTTTTCTGTGGGGGTAGTAGGATATTTTCAAATATTGTCAGGTTATTCGTAACCCGGGGCGTCATTCTTTAAAAAAAATTAAAATTAAATAATAGGCATGCATGAACTTTAAAACTTATCTGCTTTTAACAGCAACTCAATGATGATATAATTTCAATCAATAAGCAACAATCTTTCTTATGATAATTGCCTAAGTGAACAGACAATATGTATAAATTCAGATGCTTCAATAAGCATCAGCTAGAATACCGCTATTTTGAACCCTAGGCAAATAAGATAACAGTTTAATATTTTAACACCTAACTGAAAGCCAAGACACATCTATGGCCATAAAATTCTCTATGCTCTTATTCTATTTTTGAATTCTCATGTCTTCCAACCACTATGCACGTAACACGCCTTGCACGAACCTCTTGTCCAATCACAGGCCGCGACCCGCACCCAGCTGCTGGAGACATCTGTGAACGAAGCCACAAAGTACGAGGTCAACATTGTCAACATTCAGCAGTGGATTGAGGGCATCAACCAACTGCTGATCAATCGCCTGGACAATGATTTAACAGCTCAGGATTTGCCAGAAGATCACCAGGTTTGGAAAAGCTCAAATAAACAATAGTGTTCATTAGAACTAATAGTGTACATAAATTTAAAAGAAGAAACTGTAATCAGAATGTTGTAGAATTTGTGATATTTTATCTTTTAAAAATTAATAAACAAGCTCAATATGTATTAGAATTTGTATTTTTTAAAATACTTTTTAAATATGCATGTGTTTAGTTTCAGTATTTCAAATAAATATATTATTTCATGTTAATATTTTTCATCGCATCGACTTTAGATTTTCATACAAGTTTTACAAAATTATATTATTTTGATATTCAAATTAAATGTGAGTAAATGGTTACATTATTTAACACTGAGCCGAATATATTGTATTGAATGCATGTTTTCCAATAGATGTTTTTTAGCATGCAATTTAATGCATTTTGAGCATGATTTTCCTTTTGCTGAATCCATACTGCGATAGCTACGTTTCTAACAAATTATTAAAAATACATAAATTTAATGTGTATGGCACAGCAGTTTTTTTTTCATGACAATATGTGAGAGTTTCTGTAAGTTATAATTTTTTCTGTAAAATTTTGTCTATGTGGCAATTAGTGCCAAACTACAACACCTGTTGTAATTATCACTAAATGGTGATGTTGAATTTTTCAAAAATGTTCCAGTGCATTTCAGAAATAATTTTATGTACATTATCGACGATCGTCCTCTTCCTTGTCACACGCCTTGTTTGAAAAAGAAAAAGAAAAGATATTATGACGGAAACATCATTTACGACCTCTCTCTGGGACGACTGTATGGAAAAAGTCAGTCATTTACACAATATTTACATAATGTGCATAATAACGGAGCTAAGTACCTATGCGAAATGTTGCACTACTGTCTTGACAATAATCAGGTAGGTATTTAAGGTTCAGCACTGAAAAATGGCACTAAACATCACTTTTTAATTACATCTATTTGAATGTGAAAATAGTTATTTTAAAACCAGTGAAGTTATTTTCGGGCGTTTAACCGGTTCTGTGCCATAAGCGCATTCACGCACTCTTCGTTGCCATGTACGGCAGGCCGGCCATAGAAGATTAGCATGGTTACTCGCCCTTCTTTATGTCTTTGTTGCTGGGTTATATCATCTATTTAGAATAATTTAAAACATAGAACACATAGAGACATCTATTTGTATAATCAAGAAACACTTTAATATTACAGTTTATCAATATTACTGACATTACAGTGATCTTTACATTGATCTAATTTTTTGCTAAAAAATTCACGGCCAGCTGTTCACAGCCATACTAAATACCTTCCGACATTAAAAAGGTTAACTAAAATTCCTGTACATACTTAATATAGAACTTAAAAGCTTACGGTCAAAGAAATTTCTTTACTTGAAGCCTTTATTCATTCTCCCAACCACCCGCATAGAATTTACAGATAAGACAGTCATAGCATTACTTGCATTAGCAGACTAATGTCAAGTAGGTACTCAGAAATAATAATAATAATGTTTAGTAATATATTTTTATCTTTTAGAAATTGGTTGAAGAATTTGAAGAACAGAGAAAGGCCTTGAAGGAGATGGGGGGACAGGTGAAGGCGTACCAAGAAGCCGGTAAAAATGTTGCTGCTTCCAGACTGCAGGAGCAAATGGAACTACTCCAGGTAAATAAGTCATTTTTGTGGGGTCCATTCATAGTACATTACAAGCACAATACTCAAACTGACAGCACCAAAGATATTAGAAGAACGAGATATGCTATGTTGGCCGCCGGACCGTAGGCGGAGTACTACCTAATTAGGGTACTTTGAATACTATCGGGACGTGTACGCACAGAAATCTGTTCTATGTATTAGTGCGGATACCTTAGCATAAGCGAAGGTGTGCAGTAGTATTGGTGAACAAAACCGGCGACACTGGGCAAAACAATTCCACACAGTATGAACTGCTCACAGCACATCTCGTTCTTCTAATATCTTTGGACAGCACCGAAAGAAAAAGCCACCTGTAACAGCAAATACCTGTGACAGTGAGTTTAAACTGCTAGTGAACTTGTTGTCCTAGTATATTTAATTGAATGTGTGAGGGAATGTTATGTCAGTATAATACATTATTATATATATTAAATTTGTATGCATATTACATCACAATAACATTTTTAATGAGTCGTACCCATAGAATAAAGAATAATAAAGAAATGGAATATGTTTCATGATCCAAAAATCTGACCATTCTTTGCTTAAATTTCGAATTCAGAAGTTTGGTCTTTCAGTACAAAATTCAAAATCAAATGGAATGGCGAATACGATGAGACAGAGTAATGCTATGTTTACGTACGCAAGCCGAACTGCTGACAAAACCTCAACTTATGGGAAAGGAATGAAGCAAATAGCGCGAAACGCCGCCTGCAGTTGATTCGTTCCTTTCCCGTAATTCGTGGCTCGGTTCGCAAATGTATACGTACCATAAGAGAGACAGAGTTATGCAATGTTGAATGACTGTCTCGATTAATAAATTTTTATTTCTTGCTAGATGAGTTACAAAATTCATTTTAGAATGGGAGGATTTTTAATACATAAGTGGGAAGTAATAGGTACAATTTTACATAGGTATTTTTATATCCAAATTACAAGTTTCACATACCATACAAAAAAATATTAGGTAAGTAGAACAAACAAGAGGAAACAAGAAAAATAAACAAACAAGGTTATACCTATAAGCACAAAGCCATGGTAGGAATTAACAGAATGGTGCTCAGTAGTCAAAAGGTATGAAGTCAGTGGCGACATTGGTTTCCATTCAAATCTACATGGAAGACATTTCTATTTGAAGGTGTGCATTATTTATTCAGTGGTTGTACCTGTTTGCTAAATTGTCCAGATAGTACTTAGATATGCAATAGTGATTCAGGGCTGTCACAAAACAAGCGAACAGTTTCCCTGATTTGTTTATTTTTTTTACCCATTTGACGATTTATACGACTTCTATCAATTCTACGAGCTTTGTTAGTCTGCCTCAATTCATTAATAAGGCTGTAATTTCGAAGTAACCGAAGCTCAGTGATAACCAAGATGCCACGCTTAATTAGACGACTGTTGTCTACCGACTGTCGGAATATTTTATATCAATATTTCTAAGCAAATTAGATTGCCAACAAGAAAAAAAACAAGCACCCAAAAATCTCTGATGTACCAGGCCGTTCAACTCTATAACAAAATCCCGAAGGAAATTGCTGTGATAGAAAATATTAATAAGTTCAAAAATGAATTAAGAAAATATGTCTATCTCAATTATTAATGTTTCTTTTTTGTGACTTTATTGAAATATTTAAAGAAAGATTATGTTTGCCAAACAATGTACATGTTTATATGTTTATAAAACTATTAGCACACACGAAGATGTGAGCTAACTTAAGATTAATAAATAAATATAATCAACGCCGCCCGATAGCCATAGATGACGAATTGAGTCAATGTCGTATTGATATAGGGTTTTTCAATCTACTGTGTTAGGGCCTAGGGCCCAGGTGCCAATGTCTTGTTAATAGTCTCTATCCATATTGACTAGTAGCTGGCTCTTTTGTTGTTGATGTTAATACCGTCTTGAATTTCCAGCAAAGCTTCACCAACTCGGAGAGCCTCCTGGAGTCGTTCACCGGGGGTTCCAGCATGGAGGGGCGTCTGGCCCGAGCTCTGCGGGAGCTCAGGTCGGTGTACCGGGGTTGTGATCTCTTGGAGCTGGCGGGGGCTGAGCCTGAAGATGTCAGAGGCCAGCTCAAACACTGTCTGGTGAGATAAAACACATTCATGTTTTATTAAAATTTTTGCTTTGATTCAATTCTTAATTCATTGATTGCGTCCCTAAAAACTGTCACTATAATATGTGAATAAACAACGAAGCAAAATTAAAAAATATTTTTTCGCTTATTTCCGTCAAATGTATTTTATTGTGACATAGATTTCTAATAAGCTATATTGATTATGTGTAGTAGTCCCAGAGAGAGGTTGTACATGATATCATTGTTCTAGTATATTCTGTCTTTTTCATTTCCATATAAGATATTCATAGATTTTTCATCCTCTCTCTGTCACTACTATCCACTCATACGATTTTTGACATATTATGGCGAGTTTGCAAAACATGTTGAGCGATCGCTTGCCATAATGTGCCAAATTTATCAATCTTTCATACACCATTTTACCGCAATCAGCAGTTTAGTTTAGTAGAAAGCTGAGATAATACTTTGCCATTTCCCGATTAAAAATTGAGTTCTAATATATATTTGTATCTGTGATTATCAAGTAGGCCATAGACAACATACAGAAATAGAAAATATTCAATGTTGATCCAAATAAGTACCACGTACTGTAATTTCAAAGGGACTAACATGCAGAATTTGTGTGTTTAAAGAGTTTACGATTGTTTAATAATTTTTTATAAATTATGAAAATATGGGATAAATGGTAAAATCTAGGAGGATTCATTGGCTTATTACAATAATCACTTTATATGTCTCCATATTAAATTTCAGAGGTATGATTTTTTTTAATGAGGGTGGCAAATTTTCAAATCTAAACTCATAAATCCCGATTGCTGGACTCGTATTTCAAGTATTAACGCGACCGCCCGAGCGGTTATGGGACACAACTATTAAAAATAATGAAAGGACTAATGCTTTATTTACCTCATAGCAGCAAAATATTAGTTTTTATTCAAAGATTGCCAAAAAAGTGACATTATTGACGTTCAAAAATAATACAGGCCCATTTTTTTAATGTCACTTGTGCAAGCCAGGAGTGTGGGAGTTCCACTTGGATGGTTCAATTATTGATTGTGTCACCTCCACCAGCCACCAGCCTAGTGGGAGTGGTGGGTGAGGTGTATTTGGCTTAATTGGAGCCACCATGTGCGCGTCTACCTATTCAACAAACAACAATGACATAGATCACTGATAAATGTATGCCAGTTCAATTCTAACATAGATCAACCTCACTGTCGAATACACTGCTAACAAATTCACTCATGTTTTTTGCTGTAATGTACATAATATGTTTAGGCCAATTGATTTTGATTGTGTTATTTTCTGAGCAATGATATTATGTGTTTTCCAATAGTTTTTCAATGTTATTATGTTTTGGTGCTTGTTTTTATGGTTCTTATATTGTTTTTGTGTTTGTTTCTTTATCAGAGATTCTATCGCACTCTGAGCGAGATGAAGTCAGAAGTTGAGACGGTTATCAAGTCTGGACGCAAAATGGTGGAAGAAAAAGCTGTGGCCGACCCACAAGCATTTTCAAAGAAAATTGACACTTTGAAAGAACTGTACAATAAGCTTGGAGCTCAAATCACAGACTCTAAGCAAATGTTAGAGAATGCTCTCATAACATCGCGAGAAATACAGAATGATCTGTCTTCTCTAAACAAATGGTTGGACAGCTTAGTTGGAAGCATGGGAAAACAAACCCTGGAGCTAGAAATGTCCAGGATGCAAGGAATCAAAGATAAACTGGATTCCAACTACAAAGAATTTGCTAAGCAATGTGATGCCATCTACCTTGAGCCTTTGAAAGAATCCATAGATAAAACGAATGAGAGATGGGAACAATTGAAAAAGCATGGAATCCCAGAGTTAGAAGAGAAAGATGTGTTGCAGTTCTTTGAAGAATTGGACAGTCAAGACGACCAAGTTGATTCCCTGTCAGTGGAGAGGCTGCGAGCCATGAAAATCGAGTTAGAATGGAAGATAAAGAATGTGGACAAACCACAAGAAGCTGAGAGATGGACCATTCTCCTAACTAGGATTGAGGTGAGCTCAAATGATTTATTTACTTGTCACAACTATTGTTATTTTTACCAACCAATTTGATAGACCAACACATTTCAAATTGCTTTATTTAATGAAATACTTTTTTTAAATATTTGAACATTCACTCATAACTTACACACTGTTTCACTCGCTTAAATACAATGCACACGCACTAGTGGTGATAGCTTTTTATTGGAATAACTACATATTGTTTCTTTCAACGGATAAAAATCATTTCGCACACACACAAAAATTACTGGACCAAAACATCAATGGGATTTCATTTATAAAGCATATCTACCGCCAATGTATGTATTTGTACTCATTACGTCAATGCTTTTGTCCATGTTGTATAAACTGTATCTTATTTGCTTCAAAACCATCAGAGTTGCTATATGTGTGTTATTTTAAATTAAAACTATGAATCATGTACGAATCAATGAATTATGATTCTACTGTGTATACCAGTGAAGATCAACCTTTTTAACAGGACGGCCAATTCATCCATTTTCATTATTTTCGTAGGGTACAAATCACTTGACATGGTTAACTTTGCAGTCGGTAATGTCGCAAACGTATTTGTATTTTGTAAAACGGTTACTTGTTAATAAAAAAATCACAAAACCCCCAGTTAAAGCGCCACAGGTGAAAATTTTACTTCAAGGCCAAACCAATCAATGCCGTCGATTGTTATATCAAAACTCCCTTCTGTTGGTACTTATATTTTTTTCCGAAACATTATTTGGAAGTGTACCTGCCCTTATAAAACGCAACCCATGCGAAATACCAATCTTAGTGTCATAGCTTCAAGAAAGAGCCGCAGTCAAAACTCTTGCTAGGTACAAGGTTAAACCTATTATAAATGTTGTTGATTTTATTGTTAGAAAAGTCAAAACGAAATTGTCAAATTTACAATCAAAATTTTATCACTCAAAACTTTGAAGGCAGACTAAGGTTTTCCACTTAAACCCTTTTGCAAAACAGAACAGAAACCGTTCAATATTTTTTACTGCAAATTTTGATATTTTATTTAGCCAAGGAGGCCTTTCGAAACTGGGTCGTGGGTTGCTGGTTGGTCATCGCTGATGTATACATATTCATATTTTCCGAAATTTGGAGTGTCCATCAGACTCTTGAAAACCTCATACAAAATGTTATGGAATTTGAATTACCTACTTAATTTAACATCTCTGCAGTACGATTATGCTTTGAAATAATCCTAATTATAAAATTACCCACAACCCCAATGTTAACCCTTTGACATCTTCCCAATATTTTAAGTTTATAGAATAATTAACCATGCTGCTTTTTACTCCATTGAAGTTTTGAAATATCCATGTTACTTTACCCTTAAAATATTCACCTAAAATGTGTTTTCTAATCATTATTATCGACACTTGTGTATGTTTTATCATTATATGTGAATTATATTTTTATTATGTGTAAATAAATATAATTTATTCTGGTGATGGTATGGCTGTGACTGAAGCTTTTTCTCTCCTGGCAGCACTGGTTATAGATGGTTAATAGTAAAATAAAAAAAATTGCAACAAACAATATTATTAACAATTTAATACTTAGCTCAGACAGAAGTTTTAGTTTTTTTTTTACTAAAAAGTTGATTGAAATAATATTTTATAAGGAATTTTACTCTAATTTTTAATTAATCTGCACTACTATTTTTCAACTTGTGAACATCAGTTTACCATTGTTTCATTAAACTAATTACATATTTCATTAATGGGGTTATCAAAATTAATCAATTTATTTCACTAAGTAGGATTAAAAATACTACTTTTGATAGTGTGCCTGTCCTGCGTAACTCTGGTTCAATGAACTCTGGAATGCTTTGAATTTAAGTGCCATTTTCAAAATTGGAACTGTTTGAAGAATTCAGACAAGCGTTAAAGTACCTACCTGTAATATAATATTTTAAATGAGAAAATTATTTTGATTGTTATTTTTTTAAATATGAATCGATTTGTCGAGAATTCAGACTATCCTGTGATTTTTCACAGGTTTGCGTTAGTGTATAAAAATACAATATAATGTCTTGCCTAAACCTAACATTTCTTCCATTTGTATTTTGTAAAATGTCTAATAAAAGTGTTGATTGCCATAAATGTTTCGTAGGAATGATGATATGTCGCATTTGTGTTGTTGAGCTTTTGATTAAAATACATCCACATATTATAATATTGCGCTAAGTGATATCATTAATGTAACGATTATTATCTAACATTTAACTCATCAGTGATCATTATATTAAATCAACTAACACTGCATTGCTCTCCTCTGTCATAACATCATTTTTTATGTCTAATATTATAATTTACTCAAAAACATAAATGTTTTGTTGAAAACTTCATGTTGGAAGATCTCTTTAAATCTTTTCCATCAAGATTCTTGATACTGCAGAAATATTTTTATTCTTACTTAAATATAAATTATGTGTTTAGTGTACGAGCAATTGAACGAATTATATTTGTCATATGACAACTCAGATAATAATTTTAGTTTTCCTATCTAAATTGATAAATCATGAAAATGTTCCGTGGTAAATTTCCTGCCAACAACCGGTAAAGTTAGATCCGTTATGTTTCCAGAAAATACTTCCCACGATAGAAAAAGACATTGTTATTCAAGAAGACCCCACTATAAATGAATTTGCTCAGGAGTTACCAGGATCTTCAAAATGTGATGAAAATGTTGAAGAAGATGGTGAAGAGCAAAAACCAAAGATAGAATACGAAATAGTCCATGTGAGCGACACTATTAAAAGACGACTAGAAACAACAAGTACTGTGCCTGATTTGGTTCAAACAACTAAAGAAAACAAGTCTAAAATTCCACTTGCTCTTAAGAGTCCAGTTCCTTTAAGAAGAAGTTTATCAAAAGACGATAAAAAGGCTGAGAATATTATTCCTCCTTCCGAACAGACAAGGGAAGATTACAAAAAACCTGAAACAAAAGTCATACAAAAGGAGACCCAAGAAAGTCACAAAATAGCTGACACTTTCAACTTATCAGAAGATAGCGCACTATTCTCAAAAATATCTGAAAACACTCTTGTTGTCAAGGCACCAAGAGAAGTCAAACCTAAAAAACAAGATTTTTGTCACATGGTGGAGGTCAAAGAAAGTGAGATCTTCAAGTCTTCAGTCAGCAGTGGTGAGCCCATGGAAGTCTATCCATCAGCATCTGTCGAAACAGCCATGCATTATGGACCCAGCAGTGTTGAGAGGGTTGAAATTATCGACAATGAGACAGAATCTCCAGCAGATTCTGATTCAGAAGAGCAACAAAGTTCTGGAGATGTGAGCCAAGAAGGTCTTTCCGAATGGGCTGTGCAACAATTGACCAAACTTGATTCCACCTTTGTGAAACTTGATTCCACAATGTCTCCTGCCAGCTCTCCACAAGAAGACGGCCATAAAACTTTCATTGTTGAAGTAAGCAGGGCAGAAGAGGTGTCTAAACCCATCATTGGGATATTGAAGAGAAGTAGGAGCTCAAACGACACTGAAAATGATATGGATGTAAAAGTTTTGAAGCCAAACCAAATCAGAGAAACTCCCCTCAAAGTTGTTACTGTTCTAGAATCTGAAACACACAGAAGTGATTACTCAAGATCCAATGGTGCAAGACTACCATCCACTCCTCCATCAACACCTTCTGTTGAATCTGTGGATGCCCCATTTGATGAAAATCCTTTACTGACAGACTTGCAGAATAAGCTTACCCAGTTGGAAAACGAAGAAAACGGACCCTGTCTTAAAGATAAAGGAGCAGTCGCCGAATATTTAATTTTGGATGATGCAGAATCTGTTGTGAAGTGTGGCTTAGTTGATAAGCCATCCATAATCGTAGCTTCAAATGAAAAGAACTTTGAAATTACAGTTAAGACTACAGTTTTAACTAAGAGAACTGCTGGCATCAGTATTGGAGGCAGCGTATCATCGAGAATAAGCCGTAAATCATCAGGAATTGGTAGCTCAGTTGCTACCGAAGATGATACCGAAAGTTTTGATGGTTCTGATAAGGAAACAGATGAAGCTGTTGTATTTTCTGACGATGAGGAAGATGAACAAGCCTTGCCAATTCAATACAAGATTTCTCCTCAAGTAACTCCCCGATCCCCAAAGAAATTTTCCAGCATCTTAGATAAGGTATATTATGTTCTAAGTAAATAATAATATGTAGTGTGTGCGATATTACAAGGGTTTAGTAACATGGTTGTTTCAATAACATCTTCAATTTACAGATTTAATTTCAATGGTTAGAGCATGATTAGTTACAATAATTTATTGCAGTTGGTCAAAATCAAATCTTTAACTGTCAATAACGATTTCCATATGAAAAAGTGTTCTCAACTAACAATATTATCTTCTGCGGTTCGTTTAATATTGATAACTTAATAACACAATACATAAAACAATTTTATTCCAGGAAAAGATAAGTGTCGCAAATGATGTGGACAATAGTTCTCCCATGTCCACGTCTACTCCTATGAAATTGGTAGGAGATAAGCCTGATGTATGCAACATTTCTATACAACCATCCAAAGAACAAGTCTCAGTTGTGGCTCTTTCTCCAAAACTTAAGACAAAACCATTTGCTTATGATAACAAAGTGGAAGGCAAAGAACAAGTTAAGTCTACAAGCTCTAAAATACCAGCTTCACCTATTTTTGAGACAAAATTGAAATTAGCTGAAAAGAAGTTACCAACAACTCCTCCAAGTCCACTCCCAAAGCCAAAAGGTAAAGCTCCATCTGTGCCCTTGAGTCCAATTGCTAAAAACAAGTCTTTCATCCCAATTAGTAGGGAAAGAATACAAGGAAAAGCATCCAGCAATACTTCCGTCACAGATAAGTCACCGTCTCCATCTATTTCCCTGGACTCACCACTTACTCCATCCAGCAGTGATGGGACTCCAAAGTGGGTTCCATCATCACCAATATCTCCCAGAGAATCGGAGCTTGTGAAGCTCTTTGGGGCTGACTGCGATGATGAACTTGCACAGTTTGAATTGGAAGCCATTCAAATGATGAGACGAATGGACGTTATGCTGATCACAGTTGGCGGCGTTGATAATGAGAGAGATCCTGGAAAAAGGCTAGAGGTACAGTAAAATTTTAATTAAATGTTTTTTTGTGTCGTATTGATTACTTGTTTTAAAATTTGGGTTTTTCCAGATTTTGAAAGGGGAACAAGTTGGTTTGGCATCTGATGCAGCATCTCTCATATCTCAAGGAGACAGTTTGGTTTATACTAAACACAAGACCAATCCGGCATTGGCTAATCATCTGCAGACTAGATACCAAGACAAGCTCAGAAACAAGTGGTCTAAAGTCATGTCAGAAATCGAGACAAAGAGAAACATAGCTAGAAAAGCAGAAGACGATCTGAAGGAATGCAATTTTCTAACCAACGAACTCCAAAAATGGTTGGCCGAAATAAAGGCTGAATTGCAAACTGCAAACAATTACAACAATCAGTCTGACTCTTTAAGAGAGGAGTTCAAAATGAAGGAACGAGACGTGTTGAAGCTCAACGAACTTGCTAGAGAGCTAAAACAACAACGTATCGGATTCCCGGACAAGACGGTTGGAGAAATAAATGTGGAATGGATTAAAGTTGCCGAGCAGTATGCAACGATCAGTGCTCCTTCTAAGGATAAAGAAAAACATGCCAAAAATGTGTGTAAAATTAATATTTTTAACTGTATTCAATTTGAATTTTTCTTTTTTTTTGGTCTTCAGTTTACTAATAGAATTTCAATAATAATTATTGCAATATTTCAGGAGGCAATAGCACAAAAGGGTTCCGAATTTGTGACAAAAGTCAACAAAGCAAGAGAAGCTGTTTCAGCTATCTCAAGGCAACTCAATGCTCACCCATTGAATGGACAGGACTACGATGAATTTCCGCAGCAAGAGGACTCTTTACTGGTAAGATCTTTTAATCCAAATATGATCGTTCTCCTAATTTTGAAGTAATATGCTTGTTGAGTTAAATTTTTTGATTGTTTTCAGAAAGTGAAAGAATCTCTCATTGTTTGCCGTCCCACGGTTGAAGAGATAGATCGTGAAAACGGTCCTATTGTTCGCAAGTGCAAAAAAGAACAGGCCGAACAAATAAAGAGGGTTTTTGAAAAGCTGAAGGAAGAATGGACTGCTGTCAATAAAACATTCAAGGATAGAAATGACAGGTAAATCAAAAGTTTATCTCACCTTCTTCAAGTAAAAGAACCCTCTCTGAAAAGAAATGTTCATATTTTCGCTATCTTTTTAAGGTGGACCAAATCCCAAGCAGTTTGGGTCGGACTTTACACCAATTTGGATCAATTTGGTGAGTGGTTGGACCAGGCTGACCGAATGGTTCTTGACATCAGCAAAGGACAACCATTGAAAGATATGAAGCAAAAACAAAAAGACCTTGAGAAACAGGTTAGCAAAATTCTGGAATGAAGGGAGGAATGAAGTGAACACAATTTCAGAATATTTTCAATTCATATTTTTTGCAATTCCAGGTATCAAGCAAGCATCGTCAAGTAAATGCAATCACTACTGTCAGTAAGGATGTCGTGAGCAAGTGTTCTCCTCCCCTCTCAAATGATATCAACGAACAAGTTGAGCTTTTAAATGACAGATGGCTGCAGCTCACCAACAAGATGAAGATGCTGAGAGACAGGTACAGAAGTTTATACAAATAATAATAAATGACCATATCAATCAAATCTTGTTTTTATCAGATCCTACTCATCATAATTAATTTAATAATAAGTCAAGGCCCTGTGTAGGACCTTGCAGAATATCTGATATTATTACAGGAATTAATATTTGATTATTTGTCTAGGATCACCGGCCAAGACACGGCTAACCTGATGAAGGAAGGAGCAGCAACGTGGCTCCAAAGCACCCACAATTGTCTTGAGCAGGTTGAGGCTTTGCTCCAAGGTTCCACTGCCAATCCTTCTGATGACACCTCCCTCGCTATCCGTCTTAGTCTCGTCAAGGTAAATACCGATTTTATTTTAACAGAATGTGGCTAAGGCCTGAAGAGTTGAGGGTAAACATAAAAGATTTCATAATCAGCTCTTTCGTAGATGGAGCTAATCAGACAGCTAAAGAAGACGAATTATTCGTTTGCACCTGTGCATACATATTATGAATATGAACAAATAGGTTTGTCTGTATAATAACTCAATTGTACTGGACAGGAGTCCGCACAAGACTGTATATTTGGGCGCCGGGTCCAAACCGTGTCTTCAATCGATGAGAATGCTCCTTTATGGCCGATGATGATGATAGTTGTAAAGTTTATGGCAATCTGCCTCCCGCACTCGGTGCTCGGTGAATGTTGGGCACTGGGTGTGCTGTCGTCTCTGCTCGCTTCTGGCGTTTGGCGGTTTCCTAGCAGGGCCGGCTGGTCTTGAAGAGGTAAACACCAGAAGATTTGGAGCAGAAGACTAGGCGAGGTGAGGCAGGTGAAGGGCAGGAGTCACTTGTTTTGTTGGTAAAGATGAAATGATTTATTTTTATTTTTGTCGCTGCTCATATCCTATAAGGTCAACTTTCAGCCGACATTTGGCTGCCGACCGAAAAAGGGGTGGGGATTTTACCCACGCTACATGAGAGTACATAAGCCGCTGCAAAATGTTTCTTATTCATTTTGTCGGTGGGTTTTGCTGAAGGCGGACGCTTAAAATGAGACTTTGCAAAGATTTTGCAAACTCGCCTGTATTACAATTACATAGTTATAAAAATTTGTATCTTGACTACTAGATTTTTAGTTTGTCAAGATACAACAAAAAATAAGAAATGTTTGTATAATAAAATTGTAAATATGATCTTGAAGCGATCAAATATGTAAAAAGGTTATGACAGTATTTTTCCTAGGTTCCTAGTAACATAGCGCTCCGAAAGAGGAAAGATTCACTATGCTACGAGGTTCCTGGATTTTTGTAGAGACGAATATGTAAATTAATTATAAAAAAATGTTTACATTAAAATTGTTAAAAAAGGCATTTTAAATATCTCCTCAGTGGTAGCATATCGCAAATAGTTTTTATTTGACTACCGCTGAGGAGATGTACAAGTTAAAACACGTATTATTAACATATTTGTAAATTATAATTAGTTAGTGAAATTTGCATACAAAAAACTGAACATCGTACCGCTCGGCCGGGGTACGTGCGCGATGCGGTATCGATACTTTTCGGAGTCAGAAATTTTGGGCAATTTTGGCCGAAACGGGCTATGAATGAGCAGTTGCGGGGAGTGAGGAATTTGCCAGTAGCGTGGAGTTGGCACATTTTATAAAAATTAACATATTTTTTGAAAATGGAAAAATATGGCCAAGAACGTCCGTTACATCAATTCTTTCAAAAAAGGCATACAAATATAGTAATGGATTCAATCATCAATACAATATTTCTTGAAAGAGTTGAATTTTTATACAAACGAAACATTAGTATTGAGCACATAAGGTATGCAGGAGATCAGCTCTACACTATTCTAGCCGTCCTATACTCCAGCCTCCTAAGACACACACAAATGCCGATGGACATGACTCAAACTGTTATCATGCCAATCCTGAAATCCAATCAACTGGATGCATCAATATTAGGAAATTACCTACCGATCTCCTTGGCGACAATGATTTCCAGATATTTGAAAAAATGTTATTCACTCTGGTAAAAGACAAACTATTTACCCTGGATAATCAATTGGGCTTCAAGAGCGCCTCGTCAACCGATATGGCCATTTATGGAGTCAAACAAACAATAGCCTAATATAAAAAAGAAATTCCACCGTTTATGGGTGTTTTCTTGACCTAAGCAAGGCTTTTGATCGTGTTTCCCACCACTTTTTATGGGAAAAACTTGTAGATTATAAGGTACCTTGCGTTTAACCTTAAGTTATTTCAGTTGTCTGTAGTAGTCAATGTGGCTTTTTGCTACTGGTTCAATTTTGTCTTCTTTTGACAGATCTTCTAAGCCTATGAAGGATTTCATTGCTTTTATTGATAAATCTAAAAGCTGTATGTTTTCCCTAAAAGCTGCCAGTCAAGCTAAATCAAATTTTGGTCTTCTTCCCCCAGTTAGTTATTAGTAGACATCGGATTATATGCACTAACAAAGTGCCAAAATATGCATGCAAATATGCACTAAAAAAGGCCGAAATATGCACTAAAAACTCTTGATTTGCCCAAAATATGCACAATCAAAATCAAAAAACAATTTATATTTTTATATATTTTAATTAAAGACCGTACAAAAACAGCGAAATATTCTTAAAATTATGCATAGTTTTTGTGACAATATACAACTAAGTATTTTTCCAAAATTTCGAGCTCAAATTTGTGACGTTTGTCACCCAGTATTAATTTGTACGCCGAAAACGACCTCTCTACGTCAACTGACGTCATTGGACAAAATTTAAAATTTGGCGCCATTTCTGGAGATATCTGTTTAGGTAGGGTATGCTGTTGATGTAGGCATTAATGTTCTTCATATCTTCAAGACTCGGCTTTTTAAGCAAAATAGAGTCTAACTTTTTACGAATCTTTTCTGATATTGAATGAGGAAGGGCTTTGGCGAGTTCGATCATTGTTTCCAGTATTTCTATTGCTTTAATTAGAGGAAGGTTTTTTGTTTCCAATTTTTTATGGTATCTGGTAACTTGTGGAAATGTGTTGAGATGAGGGCGATATTCTGTTTAATGGATGCGTCTTCAAATGCTAGCTTGCTTGAATGAATTGCAATGGCCTCAGAACTGTCAATCGGTATAGCTTTTGTAAGGTGATTTATGCATAACAATCCATACCGCGTTTCAGTCAGTTAGCCACCGCGCTCGTGCCCCTAGCGTCCGAGTCACCTAGTTCCCTATACGTAGATGATACCTCCCGCTATTAAACGAAATATGCACGATTTGGGAAAAAAAGCTGAAATATGCATTAACGTGGTAATTAGAGAGTTATATGCATTTGCATATGCAAATATGCAAATGCATATAATCCGATGTCTAGTTATTAGAGTATTATTGACCTGGCCGATCTTGCATGCCGTAAGCTGTGTGTGATAGTGGCCAGAACGCGGAAACGCTGACTGTCGTAATTTCTCCTGCTACTGGGAGCGGTATAAACATGTAATAACCAACGTGATATATGGACCACTGTCACACCAGATTATTGGCAGTCGTCCAAAGTTTGTGTTTAGGTACCGGCAACTGTTTGCGACTGCTTTTCTTTTGCCCCTTTTGAAGCTTTACTTCACATTTTATCATAATAACAATATGTCTGAGTCGTCTTCTATTTTTGAAATTTTATTCAAAATTGTCGGAGTTTTTCATGTCATTTATCATGACTCTTTACAGTTGAACTTGTTGGGAAATAAAATGATTTTGAGAAAGTACTAGCTATTTTGCGACCCGATGAAAAAGTGTTTTGTTTTTAAATAATTTAATTTAAAATTTCCTTAGTTTTAAAAGTGAACAAACTGTACCTTACCTATTAATCTTTTTCAACGAACTTTCACAAAGAAAATAAAAAAGTTAAATGGAAGTTCCAATATTTTTGAATTGATGATTAATGAATTGTAGATGCGAATATACAGTCAGTCTAATAATGTTCAGGTACTACAAAAAACTCGTATTCCTGAAAACTCCTGCTCGACTCATTTTTATGTACAAACCGCAATTATTTTGGTAGATTCTATTCACGAAATTTTAAATCTAATATAATTTATTACCGTGTTCTCATATTTTTCTTCCGGTAATTGCTCTGCCAATCTGATTTCCGATCCATTTATTCTGCCTGAATAAAAATTTTCTTTTAATATTTTTAACCATCCCATACTTAGGTTGGGTTGTTTGAACCCCTGTCACATTTCAACAAAAATTAGCGCCATTTTGAACTTTTGAACGGTCTTTTCGTCAACCGCCGATTCTCGGTCCATTTCAGCGTTATTAGCCGTCAAGCATAACAGCAAATCAAACACTGGCACAGGCAGAGAATCGCCTTTTAAAGAGGACTGTTTGAATGACCAAAATTAAAAATGACGCCAATCGGCGATTAAATGAAACGCCGATTCAAACAACCTAACCTTGTATGCTTTGGTATTCGAAGCAGCAACCTGTGTATACTATCGAATTTTCAATTTATGTGACACATTTTGTTTGAATGACCAAAATTAAAAATGGCGCTAATCGTCGATTAAATTTTTTTTATTTTTTTATTATTTAATAAATGTTTACAAGTTACATTTTTAGTCATTTTTTTTAACTACCATACTAGGCTAATGCCCGTGTTGTGGTAGTTATACATGAAATAATAATAACAATGACATAAAAGAACTAAAAAATACTTATAGTAACATAAGTATGTAAGTATAAATCATAATGAAGTAATAATAAAAATAACTTAGAAGAACTAAAAAATACTATTTTATAGAAACATAAGAAAGAATTAGAGAAAAAAAAACAAATTTAATGATATATAAAACTAAAAACAAATATATTAAAATTAATAGTAAACTGAAAAATAAAGAAAAAGTATATGTATATTAAATTAAATGAATGAAATTAAATGAATTAAATGAAACGCCGATTCAAACAACCTAACCTTGAATGCTTTGGTATTCGAAGCAGCAACCTGTGTATATTATCGAATTTTCAATTTATTTGACACGAGAATGAATCCAGGCGCACTCCGAGTGCCGAGAGGAAAGCACATGAAATGACAGTGCTGATGGATTTACGTCAACTCTCCATCAAGGCGTATAGACTTCTTCTTTGTTGTATAGTCATTTTAAGTATAATATTGTGTAAAAACGTCAACACTTACAATATCCTACAGATTGAGCTTCTATTTCTGTTAACGATTCGTTTTTAAATATATGTTATGAAGAAATTGCAGTCACTCCTGCAAAATTCTAAATAAACTTCGTTAACAATACCGATGTCCGCTAGACATCATTTTAAGCCTTGAAAATGATTTTTATTTTTTACCATTTTCTTCGGTGTTTATCCAAACATTGCATCAAATTCTTAAACATCTGCGGATTGTCTTTCTTCAAAGTATTCAAAATTACCATCATCCGCGTCTTCCACTCGCTGGGATATCTAATATATTATCCCCTCTCTCCAAAAATACAGCTAGGGCCCTTCACTTGTGTATTATAAATATATTTCTTTCATGTTTAAATAGTAGTTTCAACTACTTCCATCCTACGAAGTTCAGCACTATTTTTTCTATTGACTTGGAAAATATGAAGAGAGCAATATTGCGTCGTGTCTTATTTGTTTACAGGTGAATATTTCAAAGCTTCATAGATCGTAATGGAAATGACGTTATGAGCTAAAACTTATTTGGTTTTACTATAAATTCCATTCAGAAGAGTTTTGCAAATTTCACGATACCAGAGGTCACTGTGGGACATGTAAACAAATTTTCTGCTAATGCTTCCAGTTTAGTTTCGTTCAGTAAAATAGCAACATAAAATTTTCACTAACGGTCCTCGTCTTCCATTTCAATTTCCATCTATTAGTTTTAAACATGTTTTCACCAATTTATTTACAGTCGTCCATCAGCATTACATAAATCTTTAAACTCCACAAGTTGTTTGTCTCCCAAACATACCAACGATCGAGAGAGATGCCATCCCCTCTACACGCACGTGCGAATATCTACCGGTCCTCGAAATAGCATTTTAGTTTCCTAGAAGAAGCCGTTCTTCCTTTTCCCAGTGGATTAGATCTATTATCAGTTCTGATATACATTATTATCGGTTGTCTCCTCACTCCTCAGTTCGGCAAGTCGCGTTTCCTCTTGTCTACTGCGAGAGTTCGAGTGGTCTGTGTCTATTTCTGAATCCACTGGGAATAATTTCTGTCATTCCTCCGGCGTGTATCTCGAGTTATACGGGGGAGGTGGTAGATGGACGCTTCTTTCATAGAGATAAAATTATATTCAGTTGATTATATCCACAGATGAGCGAACAGTGTTTGTTTTTACATCTGTGAAAAGTGTACTGCAGTGAGCGTAAATATTGACAGTGAAAGTGATTTTCGCGTTTGTTTTGGTGTCGATTTTTTCCGAGTTTTGATTTTTTTAAATTTGTGTTTTTTTTCTTTGCTGTAAAGCATGTTATGTTTTTGTCAAAATTCATAGTAAATTGAGTGAGAAAACGCGAATACGGTCGAAATTTTGCAATTTTTAAACCTTTTTAATAAAATCCGATGTAATCGAGATTTCATTGAAATTTAGTGTTATTCAGAAGCTAATTGTTTCTTTGTTTTGATTGGATGTAATTGAAGTAAGACGGAATGTTGACGAGTGTAATTTTTACGATATCGATCTAAATAAAGTGTTATTTTGACGTTTTATAATCAAGCGAAGAAATAAGGTTTACGTTGTTTTAATAATTCGATATTGTTGCTCGTTTAAGATTATTCAATGTTGTGAACAAATAATTATATTTTAGATTGATCAATTTGCTCACACTAAACAAGCTTTAGTCGCGCCTTCAATTGATTCAATTTGCAGTGGTACAGTGTTTTTTATTTACTTAAGGCAGGTAAAATTAGCTCAAAATGTCTGAGTTTAAAACGGTGTTTCACGAAGTCATTACCACCAAAAAATACTTCGGCTCGGTTCGTACAATGCATTTGGGTTGAAAATGCTTTTATTTTTTATTCAAAATTAAAATAAAACACATTCGTCTTACCACCTCATTCGCTAGATAATCACCATTAACCGTTTGACTCCCACTCTACTTAGCTTGTTACTAAAATTGAAAAAAAAATCACTATAATTTTTGCTGTCGCCACGTTATCCCAATAATTACAAACCATTATCATCCCACATTCCGTCATTTAAACTGGTATAAACCAAATTGTTTGCTTCTATTTCGATGGAAAACATTATTTTTCATTTCAGAATATAAAAGTTACAATATTTTTAATGAGAAAAACAGAAAAGAATATATGTATATGTAAAACAAATTACGTAGTTTGTCGCTGCAAAAGAGACTGTCTCTTGCGCTTGGTATAGGACTATATTATAGCGAAGATTTAGAAGCTACGCGGTGAAGATTGGAACAATATTAATAATGACCTATCATCAAATCATGACATCATATAATCACCACAAATCATTCACGGCCCTACGCCCTAAAGATTAGGACGGGTTGTTTCGGAGAATTTGAACAATTCATCAAATTTCAACGTTCATTTTCGGGTTCTGTGAAAGTCCTATACAAGTTCTGTTACTATATCATTGTAGGCTAGTTGCTTGACAAAACTGAAATAAAAACAGAACTTAAAAAAATCTTTCACAGAACTTGAAAATGAACTTTGAAATTTGATGAATTGTTCAAATTCTCCGAAACAACCCGTCCTTAATTCACGTTTTTACATTAACTGGAACATTTCATTTCAATTTGGGGGGTGGGTTTGGATACCGCTGCCCCGGGAACCCTTAATTAGATAACCAACACCTCTGCCACAGGTCACCCAAAATGGTTCGCTACGTTTGGTGACTAAGCAGGGGTGTCTGGGTTCATTGGTTGAGGTGTATTCAGGATGCGCCCGCCCACCAGCTGCGTGGCGTGCTAGATCAGGAGAGGCTGGTTTGGGGAGACCCTTTGACGTCTCCAACTGGTTTCTCGACCCATCGCCTTGCGCCGCAGCGGGAGGGATAGATCATTCGTCCGACACACTGATCCCTAGATGCCTACCCACTCCTCCTTCCCTTTATCATCTCATTCCTTTCCTTAAAATACCCTCCACACAGCATCCCCAAAGATGCCATATGCCCGAGGGAAATAATTTTCTTCGGGTCCACTTGTGTGGGGTTAATGTAAACAGAGACATTACAGACAAGAGAGAAAAAAGAGAACAATTTCATTCAGGGCCCTTTTAAAGTAAAATAAGGAGAGGAAGTTCTGGGAACGAAAAAGGTATGGTGGGTGGGTCAGTGTGCGGTGCAATAATAGATTGGATCGAGAGAATCCGGCTGGAGAGGTTAAAAGGTCTCCATCAACCGGCCTCTCCCAGTCGGCCCGCCTCGCAGCTGGTGGGTAGATGCATACGCCACCAAGACCTGGTCATGCCCCATCCCGCGAACCAAGAAACCCCAGCTAAGTCATAAAACGTAGGAAACACTTGAGGTAACCTATGGCAGAGGCGTTAGTTATCCAACAAACGGTTTCCGGGGTGGGGGGAGGTACCCACACCCGCCCTCCCCACAAATTGTAAAGCAGATACAATTTGAAACATTGTTAGTTTTTTTCAAAAACACTCTGTATATGTCACGGTGAAACACGACAACTTTTAGAGTATACGCCCGTATATCAGAAAATAATTTTTGTCACATCCTAGTCGCGACAATCAAGATTTTTTCAAGCGTTTTTCTGACCCATAATTTTGTGATTATAAAAATTTAAAAAATATTTTTCTCTAGGCTTGGATTTTTTTTAATTTTTTTTTTTAATTCCTTTATTTTTCCCAATTTTTACATTAATTACATACAGTATTTTATAAATCAATAAGAATAGTGGGAACCCACTAAGGCGCAGCCTGTGCGTGGGTAATATATTTAAGTTATTATTTTATTGTACCTAGAAATAAAACAAATTGTGGGCATATAAAATAAAAACAAGATTACATTTTGTATTAGCGTTTTGTATAAAAAGTGTTTTGAGTTTTTGACCACATTGCCTATTTTATTACTGTGCATTTTTCAACAGGCCCGCGAGGAAGAACTGTCCTCTAAACTTAAGGACATGGAAGTGTTACGGAAGAGTAAGCAACTTCCAAAGAACGAGCAAGTGACCAGCGTTCAAGCACAAATGGAAAAGGTATTTATATTTAATATTATTTTTATTACATGACAGATTAATCACCCATTTACAGTACCTGCAAGACTTCTTAATTTAACATTCTTAATATTTGGGGAGATAGGTATGAGTGCAAAAAAGTTTTGAGGTTATTTAAAGAAGTAATTTTTGAAATTTCATTCAACAGCACTTGTTATTCTATGTTGTGCTAGAACATCTGTTCTGCCGTGTGGTATCTTGAACACCTCGTAGTGACGATTTGTTAATTATCCAAACTGAATCACTTTCGCCATGCCTAATATTTAAGATTTTGTTAGTAACGACATTTGAATTTGTGATAACACGATATAGCAACGGAGATGGGAAAATCCATATAATTGTAATAAAATGATTGCATATCACCCCCGTTAATCCCCCAAATGTGTGTATGAAAACTAGACATGGACAGATTTATTCACAGTAGTGAATCGATTCAGTCTGATTCCCCTGGCCTTGTGAATTGATTCGTTTTATTCGTCCTTTAATTCACAAAAAGAGGAGGGATTTTTACTAATTGCAATTTGTGTTATAACGTGTGCATATAACGTGCGCGTGGAGTTAATATATTATCATCATAATATTATCGCACTCTTCGTATATCCGTCCCAGTCTTTTTTATGAAATACATTATTCATTGAAATAATTGAAAAATTTATGGTAACGTTAAAAATCGTAGGATGCAATGCCAGAGGTAAGGAATGAAGAATCAATTCCTTTGAAATTAAGAATCGGATCTAGTGTGTCACAAGATTGAATTTACTAATTTAATTCGTTTATTCAATTTTTCCCACGTCTAATATAAACCTTAGTTTAAGGAATTATAAAGTACCAGTCGGAAGATAACCATAATAGGCTGAAACCGGTATGTAACGATCAAAAAACAAAATTAAATTAGAAGCGGAAAAAGTTTTAAATTATTTAAATATATCATTTTGTGTGAAGACATCTAGTATAGCGTTTTTCACATGTTTGGAAGAGCCGTAAGCTCCTTGGCTCCAGATTCCTCAGAAACCCGAAGTGGACAAAAGCATTTTACAAAATTTAAAATGGATTATTTCACATATATCCGAGTAGGTACTTCCAAACCTACCCTTTCCTCATCTCATTCCCTTTCCCATTTCCGTCAGCCCAGTTCCACTGGCTCCAAGCAGTTGTGACTCTTGTACGATATTTACATAAAAATACTAATTGTAAATCTTACTTTACAATATTTGGGTGCTGATACGAGTAAGTCCTGCCATTGAGAGTTATGTTGTAACCCCTTTATTATATGTGAGAACGAGGGAGAGGTCACAGAGATTCTATAAGTAATACGGCTTTAATTTGAATTTAAAGTATCGTAAAATGGGGTGACTGAAACTAACTATCTTTTTATAATATCATAAGTATCGGAAAAAATATTTTATATTTATCGAATGTTAAAAAAAAGTGTGTGTGTTTGGAGAGTCAAAAATATGCATGGTGTTTTGGGATTGGCTTATATACAGGGTGTCCAGAAACTCGTAGTACAAGCGGGAAACTGGTGAATCTACATCACATTTGGAGTCGATTTTGTAGTATATTTTTTTTTTATTTGAGCTTTCGTTATCGAGTAAATCGAGTTTGAAGTTGATTTTTTTTTTTTTTTTTTTTTTTTTAATCAAATTCTTATAAATTATTACTGAAGATCAAAGTACCCAACTAATTAAAACTATTTGAAAGTTAAACAAATGAAGAAACTCGGATTTGAAGCATTATTTTGAAATCACCCTTCATTTAACCCGGTGTAATCATAAAATATTTCTGCTCTGCAGGGTTAAAACATCTGTTGTTCAACCCTAAACACCAGAAAAAACTTTAACCCTAAAATAGCCGAAAAATATATTTTTTTGGTCTTTTTTTTTTTTTTTGTGAAAATGCTCAAATCAAAAAACTTTATGTTTTTTTTGGTTCCCCATGTGGTGTAGGTTCTCCAGTTTCCCGCTTGTACTACGAGTTTCCGGACACCGTGTATATGTATCAATAGAAGATACATCACAAGTGACACGAAACTGTTATAATCGCCGAGGAATTTATAAAATGTATTTACGAGATTCGCTCTCTGAAAATATCTAAAAAAAATCACAATTTGAATACAACTAGAAACTAAACTAATTTGACCAAGAAACCAACCAATTATTATCGTTGCCCGAAAAAAAACCTTAAAAAGAAGCGAGTAATTTTTGAGTGGTAGTGAGAATTATGCTGATATCCGCGAAGCTCAAAGTCACACCCCGATTCAAAAGTCCACCCATATTACGGTACCATCTATAATCTCGCTAACCCCCAGGCCTCTACGAACCTATCCGGCCACAAGGAGTACATCAACTCCAAACTGGCCGCCCTGAACAAGTATGGCGCTCGGCTGGACTCCGTCATCTCGTGGGTCATGGAGACCAAAACTAGGATCAACATCTCCAAGGAGCTGCCGCCCAACGACAAGAAGAAGGTCATCGACAACATCATGGTAAAAGTAAAACTGGATACATTCACATGCATTCAAACCTAACCTAACCTTATTTTAAAATTTGATCCGTGTTTGATAAAAAATTATTTAATTTTTGATTACTTACAGGCTGCGAAGCACTTATATTTTATGATAGTTCAAGCTACGTGGCATTGATGGCTCTAGTGCTAGTAGCTCTTAGAGTGTATAGACTTCTCCAAGAGATGGTTCTAGTATACGGGTTCGCCCCTTCAGTTCAGAACCGAGGCGCGCAAGCTGTTAGATTTCTAATGACAGAGATCCTATTAAAAAAGTGATAGCTTGCCGATTTCCTGATAAAATATTATTCATTCAGAATATATCGATAACGCGTGTTCTTTTCCTAAAAAATATCATGACTGAATGCGTAATATCAGTACGTCAATATCAATATTTGTATGAACACGTGTTCTGCCGTCCTCATAAAACATTCGCTTTTAACTAATACTACATGAACACTCGTTCCCAATTATGAATTTGTAGTCTAAACAAAGACAAATTGTTATGTTATGAAGAAGGTGTTATTATTTATCAAGAACCATTCACAACATGCACTAAGCGGGAACCTAGAATATAAAATAACGTTGTTATTGTCTCTTTCAGCTACAAGTGCGAGACCGCGAGACCGACGTGAACGAGGTGCTGGAAAACTTCACAAACATCGAGAAGGAGTGCGAGGGGGCCAAGCAGACCGTGTCCGCCGAGTTGCACGAGAAAATCGCAAAGTTGCGCGAGGACTGGGCATACGTACGCGCGCGCGGTGAGCTCACTCCCGACAACCGCGAGACGGCGCGCCGTGCCGAGGAGGCGGGTCGACCCCAACTCCAGTCTCTGGACCCCGCCGCGAGAGACCGCGCGATCGCGAAAACGAACGAACCCGAAAAGACGCGCGTAACCCCCGCAACTTCAAAGATCGTAGTCGAGAAAGTTCTAGTAACGCCGGTAACCACCAAAGTTATGGTCGAGAAGATCCACTTTACTCCGGTTTCTAAAGTGGATAGTCCGAATGCTTCAGTTTCAGTTTTTCCGATTGTCAACGAACCCGCCGCGAAGTTGTACGAAACGCAAAAGTCTGTGCCGAAAGAGTTGGCCCCCAAAGAACGCATTATCCCTATGACCCTCGAAGGAACACCTGAGAAGGACGCAGCTTCTGAAGGTGCATCATCCAGGAGATCTTCTGAGAAGTCCTTGACGCCGCTTTCAAGATTCTCAGAGGATAGATTCAAGTCTCCAGATTCAGGTAGAAATCTCTCCAATTTACATAATTTTCTGGTTTCAGAAACAAGTCCTTTGTTATATTAAATGATTTTTGCAATATAATGACGACTGCACAACCCTGATATAACCATCGAGTCATTGACTATCATAATGTTTATCGTGCTGTACTCTCCCATGATTATCCTCCTAACAACACGATAGTTGGCCTCTTCTGCTGATCACAATTTGTTCAACAGCTGAAACGGACTGAGTCGGCATTTAACGGGAACCTTTTAAATGTCAAAAAACAGAACGGCGCTGAACGGCCATTTGATGACTGTCACACGTGAATTTCTGCGAAAGAACTAGGCCTTAGGACGGATTGTTTCACAGGATTTGAAAAAATCATCATAATAGATAGTTCTATTCCAGTTCTATTATTATTTCATCATGGGCCGGTTGTTTCACAATACTTGGATAATAACAGAACTTGAATAGGAATTTCATAAAACCTGAATAATAACAAATAATAACCTTGAAATTTGATGAATTGTTCAAATTCTGTGAAACAGTAGTATAACTGATTGCTTATCGACGTAATAATGTTTGTATTGTGTTTCAGTATGTCCTACATGGTGGTGGTCATGTCTTCCTGAATGTTTGCATTCATAAACATCCTTGTCACTCCAAACATTTAACATACCTACTGACATTTTCTTCCTTGTCTCCATTTTGTAAATAATGTTTTCTAATGCCTGTATTTCTCTCTAATACTAAATTACACATTTTAACACACTAAATCTACCTTATTTCTCCTTATCCTACTCCCCAATCCTACTAGTTCTTTCGTATTTTATTAAAGTTTAAAACAAATCTTTGCTTCATTTTATGATAGCAGTGATCTCAACTTTACCTCCGATTTCGCACAAATATTTAAAATCGTGTTTTTTAAATTTAACTTTGTTATTTTTTATATAAGTATCTGTTTATTAGTATATGTGTAGGCATAACATAACGTCCTCAACGCGAAAATACCACCCTTGTGTCAATAACCTAATTGTTCAGGGGCTAAAAGTTGATTTTTAAGAGTTACATATTGTTTTTTTTAATACGTCATAAATACGCTTTGTATTTTTAGATGTAATAATTTATGTAAAAGCGTATTTTTGATGTTTTAAAAACAATCTGTCCACTAATGCTGAAAAAAAGCATTTTATTAAATATATCTATTTGAATTTCACTTTTGTTTACGTGATTTAATATTCTGGAAGTGGAAATTAACCCACTTCCCGACATCCGATCGAGTTCAAACTCGACAGATATATACGCTAGTTGTTGATGCCAATGCATTCTGTCAACTTTTGGTGGCTATCACGTACATACAAGTGCACACACACGCATTTCTCTGAAATTCGATGATATTACAGCAGTTAATACAAGTAAATATCGGTCTTATCCAATCGAGATTTGGCTCGGTTTGTAGAGTTGTGGACTCTATTTCCTGGGTAGGAAGGTGCAATCCTCAGTCAAAGCATTTTTTTTAATGTTTTAAAAGTCAATTTAAAATAGAAAAACCGTGTTTTTTGTCGTTCGATAATTTAATTAGGTAGTATAATAAAATTGAACTATCGAATAAAATAATTAGGAATCAAAGTGGTTTTTGAATGTAGGAATAATATCAAACCTCCAAAAAATTCATTGCTTTTTCAAAGCACAGAATAATCTCGACACCCTTTCGAAACCCTCTCCGGTGATATTTCTCTCACGTAATCAAATTTAAGGGCTAGGTATTTTCCCCCTCGCAGACCGGCGGGGGGCGGGCATAAATATACCCAATTATTCACATTCAATTATTAAGACGGCAGTGAATTCAAATTTAACATCCATTCTGATTTATATGACCCAACACATTGGATTTCTAAACTGTATAAGTGAAGCCCAACAATGTAGTCGTAAGCGATAATAACAACTTCAATAATTACAAATACACTTTGTGGCGTCATTTAAATAAAATAAATAACTTGTATACACCACTATTTAATCAAAATAATCCACATGTTAAAAAATAAAACAAATCATTATTTCGATATAAATAAATGGTTCAAATTTTTATATTCGAAAATAATGGGTTTTCAATTCGATAACTTTAAAATTATTGAAATTAGATAAGTGTTAATAGTCAATTAAATATTACTAAAAACATATTTTTTTTAATAGTCGTTTCTTAAATTTATTTTCATATGAATATCTACGAGTATATTGATATACTTTAGTTTTATACATATTAGTTATTTAGAAATTTTTAGTTACTCCTTGAAACTGTTATTTTAATTTATAAATATGTTTTTTGTAATACACTAAATGCAATAATTCCCTATTTTATAATCATTATACTATTTGTTAATAATAACTAATTGATCACCGCTCATTGTAATACTTTTCTATAGGTACTTATTTGTCTGTACTTGTTTGTCTATTCTTATATTTGTTATTTTTTATTATCCTGAAGAAGAAACCATTCCTTTTGAAACATGTCGATTATTTGGATTAAATGGTGGTGTGTACAAAGACAAAACAACATTTAAGATGTTTTGTCTTTTAAATCTTTAAATTTCTCAATCGAATTTCATCCAATTGAGTCCATGGAGAACCGAAACCGTGATTTTTAATGATTTTGATAGAAAATAAATCACTCTGATCACATAAAGGACGTTAGTAGTTTATTGGTTATACGTGGATTATTTACCTAATAAAATATTTGTTGAATGCGCAGAGATTAGTTAGTATTCGAATATGAATGCGGGAAAGCGTCCAAAATGGCCGCCCCACGCATCGTAAAGATGGAGCATCCATGTTTCCATTATCCGTCATTGGTATCGATACGATTTCAGCTAACGCTAAACATTGACCAATGATGACGGAATGTGCAGTTTAGCAAAGGTAGAGACTAGACTACCTACAGGCCTGGGCGAGCGATCGCCGAGTTACGAACAGTACTGTCGCTAATTAAACTTCACTGTTTAAAATAGTCTAATCACTCTCCTTATTTTATACGCTTGAGGTAAAACAATACACAAATCAGTAGAAATAACGAGCAACAACAACGATCGCTGCCATTTGCAAAATTATCGTTACTTGATGGCACTGAATTGATCATGTGACACTTTATAATCCTTCGCGCCCTGACCTGTACCAGTTTAGACACTTCGAGTCCGACATTAGTCTAGCAACAAATGAGATTGTGGTTTCTTCACTTATCTCTTTTTCAATGTCTTTATTGCCAAATGTAACAATGTTCTCTGAATTTCTATTGTCGTTGTCAGATATTTATTGGGGTCCAATTCGAATATAGGAAGCAATTCGAGGGTTAATTACGAACTTGTTTCTAACCACGTGCGGCCATTTAAATTGTGTTGGGACTAACCATTCCAGACCCCTAACGGCTCCACTGACCGTTAATTTTTTTGATCAATACCACTGGGCTTATTCCAGAAACAAAACGTGTATTATTATATTTAGATACCTACCTATACCTATCCAACAATTTTTTTTAAATTGCCGTAGCCACCTTATTCACTTACGCACTATTCTATTGGAGGTTGTATATCACTAGGGCGAAACTGCACACGTAGATTAGGAAACCATGAAATGCGTCGTATTACTCTGCTTTGTCTTCCTCCAATCTTCAATTGGAATTTCATTTGGGTAACCTTGTTTTTATCGTTCCTCATAATATACGTATATTTATTAAAGATACATAGTTTAATATTATATTCAGAGTCCTCACCGGGGATTCCCGTTCCGAGGCTGAATGTTGGGTGTTGTGTTGGTGTTAAATCATATTTTTTATGATTTCCTCATATTCATGTTTGTAGAACTCATTTACATGATTGTTGACTGTAGATTGTTTTGTTGGTGTTCCTTCATATTTTTTATGATTTCCTCTTCTTCATGTTTGTTAACTGTGTTTGTTAATTTCTTCATCTTCATGCTTGTAGACCTCATCTTCATGCTTGTAGACCTCATCTTCATGCTTGTAAACCTCATCTACATAAATGCAGACTTCATCTTCTTGATTGTTGACTGTAGGTTGTTGTGTTGGTGTTACTTCATTATATTTTCGATTTCCTCAGCCATATTTTAATTTTTTTTTTGATGTTGGGCTATTTAAATGTTCATCTCTATTGTATTTTTAATTTTATATTGAAAAAAAAATCAAGATTATAATAATAAATAAATAAATTTTCTTCTATTTATAGCTTTAAGACTTTTCTCTACTTTCTATATAATGTATGCATGTATTGTGTATATAAAAACGCTCCGGAATTTTCTACGTGATAGTGAAAACCATATCAAAATCCGTTGCGTAGTTTAGAAGAACTAAGCGCACAAACTGACAGACGCGGATAGTGACTTCGTTTTATACTATTTAGAGAAGCTCCAACAGTGGAAATGTTCCCTAATAATGCTTACGAATAAAAGTGAAAAAGAAAACACATGATTTAAATTACTGTTAACCTTTTCTTTCCGATACATAATATCTGTAGCATGGGTTACCCTTACTATGACCAACGTTACAACATTCTGCTTCCGAGTGGACATTATTTTTAAATCGATTCAATTTCTTTAGCCCGGGGAAGATTGCACACTCTGGGTCGAACAATTCCAATTGAATCCATGTGAAATTTAGTTGAAACTATTTGTATTGGTTAGCGTGTAGTTTTCTCCCCCAGGACATGTCCCGTAATACACAATGACACCACGTAAAATCTCTATCGCCCGAACTGGACACACTGGCCACAATAGGCGAGCCGGTCTACCCCTTCTGAAACTACTTGAAGGGTGGTGGTTTCGATCAAAAAAGTTAGGAGAAAATAATTAACTAATATTCGTATATCCTAAAATCCTAGTTCCTCCCGGTTTCCCTTAATCTGTCAAAAAATATGCAGCCTTGTTAATTTTTCTGACAATCAAACAGATTTCGAAAAAACTTCGTATTTCATGATGGAAATCAGTTGCTCGATGAAATAGTTCATTTGAACTACAAATTGCAGACTGAAAGATCTTTTCTAATTTCACGATCAGATTTCTGCTTTACATTTAAGGTTTTCTTATTAGACTCGATTATTCTTGTGTTATTTATTTGGTATGATATCGCATCGAATGATTAAAAAAACCTTCTACAGTTGCGCAGTCGAACGTTGTATGATATTTTGACGTTTAAGGCGACATAAAACTAAAATAACATGAATTTGCTAGAGGCTTACATTTTAATACCGACGAATTCGTGACTATCTTTATTTCAGACCGATATCCACGGATGAAAGTTATTTATATTTGAGATTAATAATTATAATTATAATGTTTATTTCAGCTGGACAGAGCGGTGTGTGCAATGCTCTGCCTGCCATAAAAGTTTACATTTAAGTTAATACATACACAAAATCAATATAGAAATAAATCAAAATAATAATAAAAAAATGAATACATTGATGAGCACATTAGGACTTTATGGTGGCTTGAGTGAAATTCTCCACCTCTGGTGTAGAGGCGCTCCCTGCCACTGGGCAACGGCCTGGACAAGAGTTTTGTCCGATCTCTGGTAGCGCTGACTCGTCCCGGCTATTCTGTGACGCATCAAAGCACCGAACCAACCGAATAAAAACAGTACGCCATCATCAAAATATTTTAAGTAAAACTTATTGGAAATATTATAAAATAAGTTTTGTAACTGTAAAATTTGCGGTAAGCACCAGATTTTATTTTTTTTGACAATGATTAGTAACTCCCGGAGGTTTCAGTCAGAAACATCTGAGATTTTAGTAAATTTAATATGTTTATCAGAATGAATTGAAATAACTCTCGCGGAAAAATCAATTTTCTAGGCTGAATATTTTTGTAGAAGCCTCATTCACTTCGTTCAGAATTCCATTTTATTTTGGACTATTTGCTAGGGAAAATTCGACCGTAGGTCCGTCCAATACACTGGGACCGCGCGTCGCATATTTTTGTAGACGCCTTCTTTACTTTTGTCGTAAGAATTTCGACTTAATGTATAAAGAGAGTGTTTATATTACATTATACTAGCGCAGACTCGTGAAAAATCTCTGGATTTTATAATAGTATGATTGGTGAAGCTGAAAATTATTAAAAAAAATATTTGCCTTAAGATTAATTCCTTTTAGAAAGAAGTAATTTACCTCTCGAAAGTAAGTAATTTACCTCTCGAAAGTAAGTAAATTCGATAAATTACGACATATATCAAACATGTACACAAAAGAAATGCACATTTTAAATAAAGAATTATTAATTAATACAATAATTATACGTTTTACGCAGGAATACAATTTCATGCAACGACAACCAAATTTAATACGTGTAACTTGATATTGCAATGAAAATATTCCCGACATTTAAATATGTGACGATTGTTACGGTAATTTATTATTACCTTAATGTTCAGCATCCTCTACCGTTTTGTAATCAATGTTAAAGAGTGAGAGAGAGGAAATGGGGACGGGATGGGTATGGGTAGGTGCCGAACACAATATTTGTTGCACTCACGGGGAAATTGTTCAGACACTACTGGCAACACTTCCACAAATTCCAATTCCAAACTATTTTACTTCTTATCGGAACTTGAATCTTTGTTTTGAATCTTCACAAGATGTGTCAAAATGGCGTGTTTGAAATTCGTGACAAACTCCATGTGAATAAAGCTGTTATTCTCCCAAAGTTTTCACATGCAGCCTCACGTAAAGCTCTTCGCATAAACTTGGACGACCTCTACCCGAAATAAATGAGGAAATGAAAACTACACCCTGGGTTAAAAGTTTAACTATGCAAATAACGTATTTTATTTTAATTTAAATTAAAACAGGCATGACGCCCAAAATTTACATACGTGAATGTTTAGAGTAACGGCAGTTTTATTGGCCCTTTTACATTTAATCTTCTACCAAAACAAATACCTAATAAAATATACACTGTGTAAAAGAATTAAAATTATGACTAAACTAGCTGACGTGTACCCGGCGTTGATGGGGTTATCCTTGTGAGATAGAAATATATCGTCGCGGACTTTTCTGTAGGCCCATAGACATATGAATATTAGTAGACCTGCCCTAAGTGATTAAAAGCGTATTATCCCCACTCCCCATACCGGTTCCATTGGAGCCGGCTGGGCTCGCGTATGGCCTCAAGTGAAATTTGAAAACGTGACGTCATCATTCTTGTGCGAACTATGGTCGAGGCATCATCGGTTCATTTTACGAAATAACACGGCAAAATGTTGACTTGTACTATGAAAACTTGTAAAAATAGATTTGAAAAAGAGAATAAACCCAATTGTCGTATTACATTCCATATATAAGCATTATTTTACTCTATTTTAAGCTTATTCACACCGTATTATATGGATCAGTTTAAGAAACATATACTATCACATCACAATGTAGCGATTCTCAAGTGTGCTCATCGTTGTTTACTGGGGTAAGTAAATTATGAAACATTTGTAAAAGTGTTAACTAAATACTCTGAAACTAACTACGACTCTGCAAACAGAAGAAATTTACTTTGCCGAATTTGGACTTCGCAAATTAGTTCATAACGTGGCGAGTAATTTGCGCTCCCATGTAAAAATGTCTATTCATTCGAAAGCAGATTTTAC
This sequence comes from Hesperophylax consimilis, assembly GCF_061612785.1. Lineage (NCBI taxonomy): Eukaryota > Metazoa > Arthropoda > Insecta > Trichoptera > Limnephilidae > Hesperophylax > Hesperophylax consimilis. Next base: position 16,101,298 of record NC_142850.1, on the reverse strand, counting down.
TTTTAAGAACTAAATGGTGATATTATAATGCGAGATGCCTATTTACTGTCAGATTGATTTATTGACGAATCACAGTCAGCTTAACCCCCTTCGTTCTTCAACAGTTGATTTTACCGCTCGCCATTATCTTCTCGTCTATTAATTCCTATGTCTGTGTGTAGGCCCTTTTAAAATATACAATTCCGTAGTATATCATTTTAGTGCATCTCATAAGGTTTAGCCAGCGTTGGCAATGTAAGCGCCCCAAAATATACGACTTGTTTACAAAACATCGACTTTTCTCTACCTTCTACAATTATAATGTACATGTATTATGTATGTAAACCTTCTGGAAGATTTTCTATAAATGATAGTGAAAACCATATCAAAATTCGTTGCGTAGTTTGAAAGAACTAAGCGCACAAACAGACAAACACGGAAAGCGACTTGTTTTATACAGATGATTAAAATATTGAAACACTATTCCTAAACATTCTTTGCAAACTTTCATGGTTCATTTTTGACTACAGTATTACCATAAATTTACATTACGTACTTAAGGCGATGCCATACGTAGTAATGCAAATCATGTGTTTTTGGTTTGAAAATTTGGTAGCCTAGAAATGTTTCAAACGCTTTAATTAAATACTGCGAGTAGAATACATCTTGGCCTTTGAAATAATCGAGTATTTATTAGATTAGTCTTTTTATAAGCCCAGAAAAAAAGTAACGTATACGTCCTATGAAAACTGCTTTAAAGTTCAAAATCTCCTACTTAAGAACCCATTTTCGGTTATGATTTTATTGTATAATGTGGCAAATTAAGTTATTTATAAAATGATCGAAAAAAAATTCAATATTTAAACCAGAACATCCGCAAAATAAAATAAAAGGCACTTTTTGGCCATGTTTTTTTCTTGCATAAATCAAAACAGGCGGATGGTGTTAAGCGGGAATTTAAACCTTATCGCCATCTACGTAAGGGTTGTTATCGATAGCGGCTCAATTTAAAATATTACACGACGTAGTGCATCGCCTTAATTGTTATTGCATTTAAAAAAAATTGAATCATTAAATTATGCTTCCCTTCTTCACAGCATTATTACATTATTGTACCGCAACTTTCGCTATAACTTGCTTGATGTTGTATTTAATAAGTATGTTTCCTTTCTTATTTAAATACCAAATTTTGGTTGTACCTGCATATAGCCAGTGTTTTCTTACCATTGTTTTATATTTTATACGTATTTTTTAAAATAAAAATGTTTGTAGTTAAGTTCTAAAATTATTGGTAAAAAATAAAGATGTTTTTTTTTGTTAGTTATATTAAATTAAACAATAAATTAAATGACAAACAAGATAGGGTAAAATATATAATAGTCGCCTACATCATCGCTGTTTTGTTAATTACTAATGGTGGAATTTTTGTGTGTTTTTATGTTTAAGTGTTTAATCGGGTAATTAAAAATGTCTTATTATTATTAGAGCACTCTATAGTGTTATAATTTATTGACGTTCACGGTATATGATAATAGCTGCGGTGACTGTAATAAAAAAATGTCTTCATAAAAAAGCATACATTTAAATAAATTATATGATATCAAATTAATAATATAAAAGAAAATGGTAAACGTGTTTACTACGTACTACGGTGGCTTGAGGGCATTGGGCGACGGCCTGGACAAGAGTGAAATTATTGTGTGGCAAGCATTTATACGGAAAATGCTAATGTTAATTTGGAATAAAATGGTTTGTTAATCAACTAATGCATTCAAAATTAATATAATAATATTAAGTGCTTCAGAGTTTCTTTGCCGGGATTCCCACCTATAGAAAGTATGCCTCGGTAAAAATTCTCATTTTATAACGAAATCCAACCCTCCTTATGTTAGATACAAAACAAGTCTTAAGTAAATAATTTGTTATTTGACAATCGTTGTCAACTTACGTTATATAAATATCTGCTTCCAACAATTCACCATCAATACCATTCTTATGAAAAATATCAGCAACTTCTATTAACTTGTTTTCAGTATCAAATTTTTGGAGTATCAGTCAAAATCCATGTTATAAATTGTTATGAAAAAACAGGGTCGGTCCTGGCAAGAACATTGGCTTATTTTATTATCAAATTTCAGCTCTATAGGTAGGCACAGAATTAATAGTGGGTATTAGTTCGTTGTACGCTTGGAATAAAGTTACACGTTTAGCAACGCGACATACATAGGATCATTTTAATAGATCAACATAGAAGAAAAAAAATCTGCTTTTGTAATATTTTCTTATGCTAGGTATTTGGTTCGAAAAGGGGTGATTTACCGAGGCAGCAGCAGTGTTACCAACAAATCTAAAAATGCAAACACTGATGTACCTATTTTTTATATGTTAATGACACCGGGCAAGATATCAGTTTGGTCAGGTTTTTATGAAAATATCCCAGAGTGCTACGGTTGAGGATGTTGTTTGTGAAAGAGAGCAAGCCACGTGTATAATACAGTAGTTATAAAGCAATTTTCTGATTTTAAATGTATTGTACGAGTACAAATAGAAACTGCGTAGGAAGGAATATGAGTCAGCGAGTAATTACGGAACCCCCGGGAAATTGCATTTACAAACAGGTAACTTCTTAAAATAACGAGCTTTCCAAGTGCGAATTTAAATTCCCCCAGGTTGTCATTTTTTACCGAATCAGCTTGCTTTGAAAGCTGTTACTTGGTAGGACTTTATCCGTGACAGAAGGTAGACGTCCTAGTACAGCTTGACCCACTTTACTTTTCAGTCACTTGCTATTTAGGAGGATTTTATCCCCGATAGAAAGTAAACGTTCTAGTACAGCTTGACACACTTTACTTTTTAGTCACTTGCAACTTGTGAGGATTTTATTCATGACAGAAGGTAAACGTCCTAGTACAGCTTGACACACTTTACTTTTCAGTCACTTGCTACTTGGGAGGATTTTATCTGTGACAGATGGTAAACGTCCTAGTACAGCTGACACACTTAACGTTACAGTCATTGACGTCGCAAGTGCGGATATTATATAAAAAATCTATAGATGATGCTATGTCGAGGGTCCTGTAGTGTTAGTAAAAACACTACTGTACTTAGTAGCAAAAAGATTGTGAGGATGTGGCTAGTAAAAGGAAAATCTATGAAAGAAAACATAACCAATTTCCCAAAATTATTATTATTTTTTTTAATCAATTATATTATTTACAATTATGATAAATAATAATTATGATAAGTAATATATTATGTAAGTCTTATAAAACCGTCTCAATCTCAGAATTCATTTCCCGCAAATTAAACTTTCCTGCTATGCGTAGAAAGCACGTTAATGAAAATTTTTTTTAATCCCCGCACTTAATTTTTTTTTTGCGTAATGTTAGTGGGGTCGGTCGTGACGTCAACGCCGCCGAATTCACGAATATAAACGAACATGTCATTTTGGCTGCAGTCCGATGTATTTTAGATTTGCCGCATTATAGAAAATATATTCGTTAACATGAAAATGAAATTAAAATACCTTCATTATCGTAATATTTGTTCTTAAATTTCCAGAGAAAAAAAACAGTAAAAATACCATTTTATTTTAGGAAACGGAATTGTGTTTGCGCAATTCTATTTAAATTCATACACATCTTGCACGTTAGTCACGTTCTTGCATTATATACACGTTACAATATATTTCATTCACATGCGATTGAAAGAATCCAAAATAAATTTCTAAGATATGTAAATTTTAAAATGGGCATTCCTAGAGAATATCTAAATTACGATAACGTACTTTGTTCATTAAATTTAATAAAATTATCTGATCGCAGAATTATTTCCGATTTAACCTGTTTGTATAAAATCATTAATTCAATGTTTGATACCCCTGATTTATTATATGTAATCTCTTTTCATACTCCAAGCAGGTCGGTTACAAGACAGTACCTACCATACCAGTAGCAATTCTATATCAACGTCCCAATTTCACACTCCTATGCGACGGATTCAACAGCTAGGAAACAAATACTACGATGTTATTGATATACTTAGTACATCAATTTCAATATATAAGCATATACCCTATTGAAGTTTTTTCATCAAGTAGTGGAATATTTTAATAAAGGTATTTAATTTGATTTGACTAACACATAATAATTTTTTCAACTGAAGCAGAAAAAAATATTTTGGATTTTTTATGTTTTGTGCCTACATGCTGTGTAGATCAAGTTCAGTGATATTTTGACTTTATATTTATTTTTCTGCAATTGTTTTAAATAGTCGTTTCCTGCACTATTTTCATGTATAATTTCGTAAATAGTTTTTATATGTATGTAAAAGCCTTAATAGGCGTGAAATAAATAAATAATGCGGCTTATATACGTGAAAAGCGAGTCACGAATTACGGGAAAGGTACGAAGCAGGTACAAAAGGCTAAAAAAATTAAACAAATATTTTAATAATGATAAACGAAATATCAACTTTAAAAATGAGAAGTTGTGGCGTCTGTTCTACGAATCGCTTGGTGGACATCTCAGGCATATTTCAAGAACTAAACAGATTCATACCTACAACAAGCACAAGGCACAGGAATATGGCATGTCGACCGAGGAACGATTGTGTCAGAAAACCAGCCAAAAGGAAAACTACTTCCGGCGTTTTGCATTTTAAAGTCTTTTCATTTCAGGCTTTGCGACTTGCGACTCACATTTTACTGTGGGATTGACAACATACCCACAACTACTACACTCAGATAAATTAAAAATGTTTACATAGGTCAACTGAAATTCCTCGATAAAGTAGTTCGACTCAA